>NC_090295.1:10092500-10312500 GCF_037392515.1 Haliotis asinina | reverse complement strand
CGCTTTAACCACTATCTACCACACAGTCCCCTCGTGAGTAAGTGACACCCTTTTACCTCAGAAGACTTTTGTAAATGAGTTTCATTGAGCGTCGAGTATGTTTTTGTGTTACACTTAGCAACCCTCCAGCAACATAATATCTAATACAGCCTTCACATGTTGCGGGAATCGAACCCGACTGTTTGAGTGGTTTCTCATGCTGCCAACCACTGGTCCAGCACATGACAGACAAAAGGATATACATGCTGCTGTACCATAACAGTGCTACATAAAACAACATTCACTCACTCATTAAACATAAAGAACTATATGTAAACCTACGAGGTTATCTGCTTGCCCGTCATGAACATGGTCCGGGTTCGACTCTGGCAACGTAGTGGCAATAAAAATCATTTTCCTGGCTCTTACCTGGAAGTAACAGTCTTCTCACCTCCTCTTCGGGTTTCGCATTATGTCACCAGGAACGCTAGGGTATAATGGTTAAAGCATCGGTTGTACACATACGACCAGGGGGCGATTTCTTGTATAAAACCTCGTAGAACCAGATATTTCTCTCCCATTTTCCTGCGCCAAACACAAATCCCTCATTTCACATACACAGAAACATGACTTATAAAACATTGCATCCAGATTTCAATATGCACAGGTTTAAATGTTTTTTATGAACTCAGGTTAAAGTGAAAATAGCGTCTATCAAAGCTCAGCTATGTCAGCCAGTCTCGATTTCAAAATTGAAATTTTGATTGGACAGTTCAGTCCGTAATTGCCTCGAACAGGACCCTAATTGGTCACTTTCAGTAGAATTTCCTCGGATAATGGGAAAGCAAAAAAGAAGGAATGTTATTCCCATATCATAATAGGACATGCACGAAGTGTCTGTTGCAGAGTGAGATGCTTGTGGGTGTAGTGAGTTTGGTTTTACGCCGCACTAAGCAATATTCCAGGTATATGGCGGCGGTTTGTAAATAATCGAGTCAGGGCCAGACAATCCAGTGATCAAGCTCACGAGCATCCACTGCGAATAGGATAGGATGACATGTGTCAACAAAGTCAGCGAAACTGTCCGATCCAGTTGGTGGCCTCTTTCGACAGACATGGGTTTCTGAAGATCAGTTCTAAGGCGGATCTTCACGCATTGTTAGGTGTGTAATATCACCTCATTTCACACATATACCGCTGTGCAGATGACTATTTGATGTGCTACTCCACAGAGACGAATGATGCTGTTCATGATGCTCTGGACAGTCAATGCTTTGTTTTCACGCCGACTGTTGAACCTTAGCCAGGGTAATAACAAATATCATCTGTGAAGGGTGTTAGTGACTCAAAGTAGGCTGACACGCAGTTTATGGTGTAGCTGCTGTGATGGGGATGGGTTTAACAGAATTCCAGTTACACTGGTTTCGGCTTTACATGGGAGTGGTTGAGTATAGTTTTACGTCTCTTTTACCAATATTCCTGACGGGTAATATCATGGCGTATGACACCAGAAATGGGTTTCACACATTATACCTATATGGGGAGTCGAACCCGGATCTTCGGCATGGCAAACCACTTTAACCACTAGGCTACCCGTCGCCTTTGATACGAGGACAATCAAAGACATCGAGTTAGTCAATTAAACAAACGTTTACTGCATATAACATAGGAAAACAGAGTGTGTGGATGATCAAATCAGCCTTACAATATGAACGTCAGCGTTTACCAAATTTCGAGATGACTGTAAACACGCATGAAAATTAAGGCGAAATCTTGGATTTCAAACTCTTAACAAACAGATACTACCATGGTATATATCAAGTAAACGCAACAGCAAAGAGAAAAATATAAAAAAGAAAAGAGAAAAAAGAAACGCAGAAACGGTAAACCAAAATACCACCGCAAGCCTCTAATCAGATCAGTGTGCAGTATCTGCCACAAAGAAACCAGAATAAAAACGTGAAATGAAGAAGAGTGTCAGAATGGGTGTTCAGCGATGACACCTGGTGTTAAGGAAACTGGTAAAGACAGTCTGCTCTGCCACTTCTGATACAGCTTGTTAAAAAAAGTGGGAGCCAGTGATTAAAGAATGAAAACTCCCTCTGAGGGATCGTCCATGGTACTGACAGGCGACGTGTCATATTTTAACATCTGCTGAATCTCAGTCACATCACTTCCTGAAAGTATTTGATCGAGAAAAGTTGATAGAAAAGTCTCAAAGAACGAATCCACTTTTGTTTTTTCGTACTCTTGTAACCACTGGATAGTAAATACTTGTGGTTAGTCCAGGAACACCAAATTCATTTTTAAGAAAAACCTTCGTGGTTAATTCATACCGAGTGATAAAAAGTTGCCAAAAGTCGTCTGCCTCACTCTCGCCCGCCAGCGAAACCACAAACAGATTAGTCAACTCTGTCTACTCCTTACTCCATGAAAGTCTTTACAATTTATAGTCAACTACGTTAGAACGGGGGACCGCTCATTTCATTTTGCTTATCCCGTAGTTCGAACATGCATTTCGACTAAAACATACAGCACGGGGTCGGGCAAAACAGTTCGTTACATCAGTCATGTTCGATCTACACGTAATTTACGATAGTGTACCTTAGTAGTTGGGCAACCAGAAGCAGAGAACATTGACTGATATCATAATCATAGTGTAATCACTGAAGCGATTAGAAATTCGGAATCATCCCTCACAACTTGGGTTTATTTCTCACATGCGTAAAATATGTGAAGCCTATTTCTGGTGTCCCCCGCCGTGATATTGATGGAATATTGCTAAAAGCGGCGAAAAGCTCAATCACTCACTGGAACAGATGATACAATCATTTTGAACCTCAGATTTTCCGTCAGTCGGTCGCTACAGTGAATGACATGGGTGAATGAACTGAATGATTGGATGGGTTGGTATCCGCAATATTCAAG
Source organism: Haliotis asinina (assembly GCF_037392515.1). Lineage (NCBI taxonomy): Eukaryota > Metazoa > Mollusca > Gastropoda > Lepetellida > Haliotidae > Haliotis > Haliotis asinina. Next base: position 10,309,593 of record NC_090295.1, on the reverse strand, counting down.
CAATACCCGAAATGCCTGCAGGATGCGCTGAATGAAATCTACAGGCAACTTTGTATCTAACAATAAAAACAAAATATACTTCACTGTACACAGTTTTATACTGTTTCTACAAAATCAGTGACAAGCCGTATGGTGCAGAGAGACGTAACCAGTCGTTTAAACTGGTTAAAGACATTCCTATGCGCAAAGGGCTGAAATACCAGGAAGTGAAACTAAGTTGTCATAACATGATGGATGATGGGAAATTCCCAAACCACAATAGGTTACGTTTACCGACTTGCGTGACATTTATTTCGCGAGACCAATTTTTTAAAACTTTCAACATTAATATCGTTTCACTGAGTTACTACAATAACACTGAATGTGATTGTTAGATGTGCGAAAGTTTTGTTAAATGAATTCAATGTTGGTTTGTATTTAACGCTGATAGTTTGATCATTTGAAACGATTTCATTAAATTTTGTAAATACGGAAAAGTTTAAATGAAAATATACGATCAACATTTATATACACTTACGTATTATGATTTTATAACCGATTTCTCGGCTCGTTACTTCACAAGACAATTTCAAGTTTCCGAGCAACGATACGTACAGCTATATTGCCATATTGCCATATTGCCATATACGGACATACACGTAGCATGTTCGTTGATGACAGACTCTTCCAGGTAGATATAGCTAATACATCACAAACATGGAATAAAGTGTTGTTTTTTTATAGTGGCACTAAAAACGCTTTCATGGAATACAGAAAGGTAATGCGGCATGAACTCTCTCACCTGTACGCATCTCGATATCATAATACATTTATTAATTTACGTTCTGTATCCGCGTCTGACCTGCTCTTACTCTGCATCAGCGATGCTAAAACACAGTTGAAAAGGTTACACGCACGCTAAATATCTAACTGAAGACACGACTCTCTTAAGATGTGCTGGCAAGGTCTTGCATATTCCCGCGGGCGACAAAACATATTCGTGTGGGTGGTACCTTTCGTTTATTATAGAATTGATTGAGTGAGTGAGTTTGGTTTTCCAGCGATATCACGGCGAGGGACACCAGAAAATGGGCCTCACACATTGTACCCATCTGGGGAATCGAACCCGGGTCTTCGGCGTGACGAGCGAACGCTTTAACCACTAGGCTACCCCCACCGATCCGTTTATTATAGAAGCGGTGATGAAATATGTTAATAGTTGTTTTCAGTTTTGTGTCAGTTCTCTTCATTTTCAAACTTTCCACTTTTCATATGTAAGTGTTAATCAGAAGGATGTAATAGCACTATGAATTATTCATATTATACATATATTGTGTACATAATTGAACTGATGTAAGGTATAACATGTTTACACAAGCATCAATCATGCCCAACTGCTTGTGTTAACGCTCTCTACTTCTGATGTGCACAGTCCACTAGCTTCAAGACGAAATCCCGCACTGTCACATTGTAATCGATTTCTCAATTATCTTCATGTTAATTTTGATATACTTAGCAAGTGTTTTTAACCTGTTTTATACCTACTTGACAACGATAGAGGAATCAGTATAGGAACGTGGCATCGCCTGGATAACGAAGTTATTAATCCACAAAGCTTGTCTTTATTTGTTTGTTGTCCGCGCGGCATTCATTTTCTAAATAGAATAACTACGACATTATTTAGTAAGTCGACGAGAAACAAAGATTGACCCTCAAGTGTTTGAAGTATTGACACAGGAGGCCCTGTGACATCTGACAAACTTCATAATATTCTTCACGGCCAATGAGACACCGACGTAAAGATTGTTAGCCGAAGCTGCACAATACCTCGTCTGGAGTTACATGCGGCGTCAGCAATCGCCTTCAGCATCCAGAACGTTGGGCTGTAAGGTTAATATGAAAGCCCCCTCGGGAAAAACACGTCTAATATTTGCATTTAACATATTTTATCCTCTAAATCGTATATGAGATCCTGTGGGGATTTAGTATTGACACATCCACCATTTGTCTGGACTGGTTCAGAGTGAAAGATCGCCTGGGAATGTGACATCGGTTTATGGTAGATTACTAGTGATGCACCATATAGGTTAATCTGGGTCGCGGTGAGTTATTGTGATAAATAGTTATGAGAAATCCGATCCGCACATAAATAACTATAAATGGCAAGGTTTGTGTAAACACTGATCGGTGGTGTTTGATGGATCAAAAGGGATTTCCATTTGGACAGTAGAGAGTGTTTAAGTAATGAAAATCGTTTGCCTTAGAACATCAATTTTTTTTCTCTATGGCTATTTCATTTGTCAAAGCTACTATATTTAGGGGATAGATATATTAAGTTGTCTCTACTGAAAACGGCTACTTGAAGATTTGAGTTAAAGGGTTTTAGTGAGTTTAGTTTTATGCCGCATTCAGCAATGTTACAGCTATAAGATGGTTGAGTTAAAGTTGGATTTGGAATGGAGTCTGACTTTATTGTGGAACTGATGGAACCTTTCTGTAAAGAGGGTGTGGATTTACATTCTGCAGTGATAAAGTAGCCTTTATCGGCCGAGAGTGTTACCATTGAAAGTAAAGACGTCCGATGACGTCAGTATGTCGTAACGAAGAAACATGTAGGAACGTTTGAGTATGTTGTCATCAGAATTCTAGGAACACCAATGACAATTATAAAACATTTCTAACACTGTATGTCTACTCCACCACTTGATTGTCTGGCCTGGTTACTGCTATGCGGCGTCAGACCACAAACATAATCATGTATTTTTATGCAGTGGCGTTTGTAACGATGTGACTGGACATATTGTTGTACTGGAACTGCAATTTACATTCAAATAAATAAATAAATAAATAAATAAATAAATAAATAAATAAATAAATAAATAAATAAATAAATAAATAAATAAATCGATCTTCATGCAGCTGGATATCACACACTAGTTTAACATCAGAAAAGAGCACACCAGCTTAGGTCACTGAACTTTTCTCACATCAGAAAGTCACAAGACATGATAAATTGAATAATTACATTTCATCCGCACCTGTCGATCACAAGCAATGAGCTGGTTGGCTCACTCGCTGACTTGGTTGATGCGTGCTATCCTTTGCCAATGATGCAGATCGATGTTCATGATTTCAGTCACTGGATTGTCTGGCATAGACTCACTTAGTCAGCCGTCATATAGTGGAGTGTTTTTTACGCAGCAAAATGCCTACACAAAACAAACTAAAGATGCATGTGCGTGGCCTTTGCAATAACAATGAATGAAATGTTATTGCATTAACATAACATTTTGCATTAGAGAAACTGTCTCGTAAAAAATATTCATTCCTTGCCTATCTGCTTGTCTAGTGATGGGAAAGCAACTATTGCCACATACAATGGAGGACAGTGATAGTCTATTGCGTCCAACTATTGCAATACTACTTTTTGTCATTGAATTATCCCATTTGGAGTTGTTTCTTCAAGAAACGTGTTTCTCATCCACATTCCCAGAATTTGTCAGTGTGAGCGAAGAAAATATAGCTTGATATCAGAACGACATAACTGTATATGAAATGGGTGTATGTGCTAATGCATAACGTCATACTCACAAAATCAAAAATGACCTGCAATAAATGTCAAAAATTGATTTTCTTCTATGACGTCAAACGTCGACAGAGAGGCCATGCACGTATAAAGATAAGGGGCATAACTCCGCTATCACATGGAGAGAAGTTGCTGTGGATACGGACAGTATATTTTCGTTATGTTTTGTTCACAGTGAAACAAACTGTTCCAATACAAAGTTCCCAATGTGAGAGGATACCATTTGGTAGATTCACAATTTGTATGAAAAGATGCCAATGTACTACATTAGAAAGCAGGTAATAGCGATTTGGATGGACCTATCCAATGCATAATTTAGTTCTTAGATCCCCAAATTCTTCTGTCGGTGTAGATGTATTTTGATTATTTTTGCATCATTATTAACGGAGTAACAGACACATTTTCAAACGTAATGAAATAACTGAAAATAATGCGACATTTTAGTTGACGTTATGGCATGTGTTCTGCATTTTGTGACGTCGGAAAAACACGACACTGGTTTGCTGATTAGTATATATCTAACCTAATTTCCACTCACTGTGTAAAGGATCTCGGCTTCTGTGTCAGAATTAAACACTTTTTAGACAAAGCATAAAAAGAATGGTTTTACCACTGAAATAGTGTCATGAATATATCAACATTTACACGGTGTAACTACGTATCTTATTGTGTCTGAGCAACACGCGCACCTGTCTGGTATTAATTTAGCGTAAATGAAAATTCACAACACCTGAATATTCGTTAAATATTCATTTAGGAAATAGACTTTTCTTCTGATGATTGTGTAATTATTTCACTTCATAAGTATGCAGTGACTGGTACAAAGAGATCGGTACAGAAGTATTAGAATAAGGACGTAAGGTTTGTCCAAATTAAGACATGACCTAGTTTATATATTTTTAACAATTTTCGTATAAATATTGTTTGAGTTAGATATTCTGCCATCAGATACGTTTTAATCGAATTTGAATTGACTTTATTAGCTAAAAAATTATAATGAATCATGAAACGTTTTTGACAAACACGTACCTGGTCAATCAATATATGTTCATAATTGTTTTCTCTATAAAAACGACACAAACCAACGTGATCAACACAATTCTTTTAGATATGTGTGCCTCTACATTTCATGAAATGTACAAATCATTTTCATTAATATTATCAGTTTTACTTATAAGTTGGAATTAAATCGCTGTTTATTAACCTGTTCATATGACACTGCAACTTTTATCCCAACGTATTGAATATTGCACATCACGGGAACTAAAGCACATGTTGCAGTAATGTCTTCCAACACTTGTGTAGAGGCTTAAAGCGTGGTATAATACACCTACTGAGTCAATTCCCCATGCAAATATTATTCAAACAATCCAAAGATTTAAAAGAATAAAAACGCATACCTTATATCCGCATATGATACGGTGTTGAACATGGATATATGTAGATACTGAAATCAATTTCATGAAAAAATATCTGAACAGTATGCAAAATATACATCACAATACTGAAAGTGCATATCGGAATTATTTACTCTTGGTCAACAGACCTTCACCTCAAAGAAATTGCCTAATATGTGCAACAATGTTGACGTGTGACATTACTACCGATGACCGATTTCTTTCTAAATGGCGGCTTCGCTGACAAGGGTACACAGGATTTTCTGAGGACTCTTTCCTTGATTCAGGGATCGGTTGTTCATAAATATAGGATGTAAGTAATCAGAAGTATTCTGATTATCTGTATATTCTTATATGTTTTTATCGTTTGCATTGTATATGACGGAAGAAGCCAGAAATGCCAACAAGTACCGCTGTCGTTCTACGTGATTTTGCGTCAGTCATGGCGTCACGCTGCACTAAAAGTTTGACAGTTTTTTTATATGAAATTTCAAATGATTGCATTGTGTCTACTTTTAATTTGCTATTTCTTGCTGCGACAGTCTTCCCCTGAATATTCTAAGCGTATTGAGCCATTCTAAGCAATGATCGATTACACGGCTGGATGCTGGTAAACTTCCTAAAATGCTACGCAGTGTAAAATCGGACATTTTTTTGTTTACTTTTCAAACAAGCGCTGTCTTTCGAACACAGCTTTCGTTTTCATACCAAGTATATTTCGTTTCGTTTTATGTATGACAGTTTGTATTGGTGACAAAGACCATTTGTAATTTGCTTCTAAGATGTCTGCGGAATTCAATGATGCATTTGTCGCAGCTGACTATGAAATATACGTGATGTAATAGGCGTCTCAATACCGGCCTTCGCGAAACGTGATTTTGTAAACATTATGAAAGCGCACTTCGGCGTTCGTGTAAGTGTATTTTCGAAAACATCCCAACCGATTCTGAGTTCATTGGCGACGTTTCAGAATTATCATTACTCGTTACATGAAAACTTGATATCAGTGATCATTGATATGCTCTTTTTGAAAATTTAATTCAATATTCCCAGTAATTATCCGATTTTCACATTTCGAAACATACAGCAAATAACGTTCTGAATCGCGATTTTGTATATACAGTGTGAAAAATGGCGACATTTACGACGAAGCCTACTTTGAAAGGAAATTTTAGGCACTTCAGCTTGGTCTCAGATAGTAGTGAATGGGAATGTTCCGCAGAATTCAAAACTGTGAGGTATATATATATATATATATATATATATATATATATATATATATATATATGCAAACACGTCGTACAGATTGCTCTGTCGTAGATCGTGCTCTGAGAGACGGAAATCTTGAAATCGTGGATGACTCAAGACAAGGCTTGGTCGTTTAGAGGTCTCATACGGACATGAAATTATATCAACCACATTGTACGGAAGAAAAATACACTTAACAACCTCAAAGAACACATGGCAGGTGTAACCAGTGAGCCAGATGAATTTTGTATCATGTTACGACCTCATGAAACAACGGTAGTTCGTGCCGTCTTAGTTAACGATATGCTGCCTAAACCTCGCCATAAAATAAAATAAAATAAATACTATTTTTAAATTTAAAATTCATTTGCAAATACCCTTTTCTTATGAAACAAGAATATTAACCATAGTTGTTTGTTGTGTCTCTTTTCACTTTCATACCAGAAAATTCGGATCGGTTGAAAAGGTTATTGTCTGAATTGCTTCATTCTCATATTTCGGTTTCGGATCTTCATGTTTCTTCTGTATAGAACATACGTAGACGGATGGTATGTCCTAGTGACTATTGATGGCATCAAGTCTCGTTCAATCACTTTGATACTTGCTCATCACACTGATCATCTATTCAAGACTCGTTTTTAAGGCACTTGATGTTCAAAGTCCGTACAGTATGCAGTATGCTAAAAGGATGAATTCTTGATACAAATAATGAACTTTCATTACATGAATATTGTTTAACGTTATGTCACGATTCATAAAACTAAAATGGATTGCAATAGTAGAGTCTCTGATAGCAATTAACAGATGGTAGAAACGCAAAACTATCGATGCATTATCGATAGTTTAGTGATTACTTCCGTCGAAGAATTGCGCAGCACAACATACAGGAAGTTCTAGATTCGTTCGCTTTGATTTAGAGTTATCCGCCCCTGTTACCAGTAAAACTAACATGCTTGCAAAAATGAATTCGAAATTGTGAATAACAATAAGTTTATGTTATAACTGTTTACTTGATCTTGGTTTCTAGTTGTTAACAGTTATTAAAAGAGACAGAAACTACTTCAACTTGTATTTATTTCATAAACTTAACAATCCTTTAGGGTATGATTTCATAGGGGACAAATCAAGGCGAAAAGAACTATTGCATTAGTACAAAAACTGGTCGGAATAGACTATCGCTGTAGTATGTTGTAACAGACTATCGCTGTAGTATGTTGTAACAGACTATCGCTGTAGTATGTTGTAAAAGACTATCGCTGTAGTATGTTGTAACAGACTATCGCTGTAGTATGTTGTAACAGACTATCGCTGTAGTATGTTGTAACAGACTATCGCTGTAGTATGTTGTAAAAGACTATCGCTGTAGTATGTTGTAACAGACTATCGCTGTAGTATGTTGTAACAGACTATCGCTGTAGTATGTTGTAAAAGACTATCGCTGTAGTATGTTGTAACAGACTATCGCTGTAGTATGTTGTAAAAGACTATCGCTGTAGTATGTTGTAACAGACTATCGCTGTAGTATGTTGTAAAAGACTATCGCTGTAGTATGTTGTAACAAACTATCGCTGTAGTATGTTGTAAAAGACTATCGCTGTAGTATGTTGTAAAAGACTATCGCTGTAGTATGTTGTAAAAGACTATCGCTATCGCAATAACTGATTTCCCTTGAAAAAGAATATGTGTATTCCAGTGAAAAATCTCACATTTTATATCCTTTTTAATGAAATATATTTTCAAAAAAATATGTTTTAAACACTCCTCATCACAGGAATACTCTTACACAACTATACCTATAAGGTACTCAATAACCTGCACATGAATTTCAACCGAAACATATTGTAAAAAACGTAACGTTATTTTCGTACAAAATGACGTACTATTATGACCATCTGGTCCTCTAGTAAACAGATCAAAGCATTTAAATCTTCATCTCGAAAAACATAGACAGAGCGCCGTCTTAAACCGGTTCTATCTGACCTCTAAATTTAGTGGACACACAGCTCCCGATTGTTACCCGTCGACACAAAAACCAATTTGGCTTCGTGAAAACACCCAGAGGAGGAACAGCCTTATTAGCGACGGTGAGATTGTCTTTGGGTGATCATCAGGTATCATTTCTACGGCTTGAGCCCTGGCAAAATCAGGAAGCTCTGACGGCCACCGAGTAATGGCAGCACGCTGGGAAAATAGAATGGTGCGGTTGGAGACCTCTGATGGGTCTCGCTCTCCATCAGCCAACAATCACATCACATAACAATGTACCGTGGGCGATCATTAGTTAACTATGTTACTTTTAAGCTTGACCAAATCTGTGATTATTTACTGCTGCAAGCGAACCTGTACTGAGTTGATAGTCATTTCAAATACATATCTAATAAGGACACATGAAGACCGCAAGGCTGTAAAGTTATATGTGCATAGTCCTTTGAGCGAATAGGTGAGCGAGTTTATTTTACGCCGCTTTAATAATATTGCCGCATTGTATCGGCGGGGAACCCCTGAAATGGGCTTCACTTGAGAGAGTAAGAAACCTAGGGTTGTGTGTTCGAATCCAGGGCCCTTATTCTCGAAACGTTCGTACCCATAAGAATTCGTAACTTTGATCGTAGCCAGTGTGTTAAGAATGGACTTAAGAAGTTCATAAGGCTACGAATGTTTCGAGGATAGCTAGCCAGTTTCGCCAAGATATAGTTTCTAGGGTTGTGACACCATATCTGCTCTCGGGTATCCCGAAACTGTAAATGCCTCAGGCTGGCATTACGACGTGATTATCTCCCTTGTGAAGCTGACCCACATGTGATATACTAAAGCACTGTCCAAAGCTGCATTTTATCCATAGTCACTCACTCATTTCTTTTGATTGTACTCTAGTATGTTACCTTTCAGTTTACGCTATTATGGTTGTTGATGGGGATTATTTGTTTATTAATGCACTTGATTCAGCGCAACGAATTAATGTGGTTTACGCAGTTGTGAAAAATATATCGGCAATGTCAATGCGTGGAATTATTCAATCCTAAAAGGGACATGTCACGTTGTCGCTTTGTCGCCCTCATAAAGCAAACAAAAAAGTTTAAAAAGTGCACTACAACTGGGCACTACCACCAACCACTCACTTATCCCCTACCCCCACATTTCCCAATAGTATGTGTCCCCACTTTCTCAAAACGGTGAATCCGGAACGTACGGAACACTAAATCTGACTTTACACATTGCACCCAGGTGCGGAATCAACACCGTCCTTTTATCACCGCAAGGAGACCCTTTAAGCAAGGGCTACACCATCTCCCCTTCATATGGAGGAGTGCTTGTGAAAACGACAGAATATTTGTCACCAAAGCAAATCACCCAAACAACCTGGAACGGTCTATTAGTGTTCCACAGGTGAATCTGTAGGATTGTATCTCGCGCGCAGAAATAGTCTTGAAGGGTAACTGGGTGGAACACCCGAAGTCTACATCACATATTGTACGCAGCTGGGAGATCGAACCCAGGTCGTGACGAGAGAATGTTTTACATTTCACCCAACATTTACCGTTAAATTCGACACCAGCTGGTGTCATCACAGATTTGTAGCCATCCATTCATATACATGCTAAAAATATCCTGCCTTCTACTCCCAACAGAATACGTTCCGACAGACAAATGAGACAGATTATTCTCTGACTTTGAACGTCTTAAATAAATAACCCTTCTTGTACCTAGCAATAGGAATAGTGAATACTTAAATTAAATAATCATGTTTATAGACGAATGTCTGGGGTGAAACGGGGTTTAAGGTCGTGGTTACTGTTGCTCACTTTCCCCTACTCTCCAGCCCTCTCTCTCTCTCTCCCTGCAGATAATGTCTACTTCTACATCAGCCTCTGACATCATGAAATGCAAAACAACAATGAACAAAAAAAGCCTGATAGTTAATATACACTTGACTAATGTCATGGATACCGAGGGCTACTTTGCATATCTGTTTCGCCAATAACCAAACAACAAACGGTTTGTGCCCTCTGAAACCTGTTTACTGAGAAGCTATGGCTTTAAAGACCAGTTCCTAATGTAATCAAACTTCTAGACTACTATTTCCTGTACGCATCTTGTACTTTAGCCGCCATCGCATATTTTCATTCTTTACAAAATACAATCAATAAAAGCTGTGAAGAGGGCGCAGTCAGACTGGTTAGGCTCATCATCAGCTCATCCGAGACAGCGAATGGGATGCGCTGTCTTGTGGAAACCAGCAAGGACCTTTCAGAGAATGTGAAGCATCCTCATCACCACAGTCTTCTACATCACCCAGCGTGTCAGAATGGCCGAGTTTCTGGTAGCACACTAAGGGTCGCCCCAAATGCCAGGGACCAACAACAATGGGAACTGAGACAACTTGGCATATAAGCGTGACATTTCGTATGCGACGTCCATACATTTGCCGTATTTTTCCAAGATTTTGTCAGTCACATTACTCTGAAAAGGGGCATAGGTTTCAGTGACGGTCATCTACATTGGCCTCGAAGCGTCTGAGGCAGTATATGGGACTAAAATGACCATTTTATTGACACCCTCCACACATTCTGTGTCGTACAATGGCTGGAACTCTGAGTCAAAACCACCCAGGTCACAATGAGAGGATCGCGCCACACCATCTTGTCGCATGGACATCTACTGACAAGGTGCTGGGCAGTTGCATCAAATATATTGTACAATATACACTTCATATCTATATTTTGATTATCATATACTGAGTGCGAAGTGACAGGCCCTGAGCTGCAAACAGAACGTTGTCTGTTTCACATTTAAGTCAAGCAACTTCATCCAAGCGAAGAACTCGGCAGGATTGCCTTTCTTCCCGATGGAGGTGTCATTGAGGTCATTCAGAGAGTCTACAGGGAGGAAGGGTAGAGTAGTGGTGAAGGTGAAGACCCGGGTTCGATTCCCTACATGGGTACAATATGTGAAACCCATTTCTGGTGTACCTCGCCGTGATGTTGATGGAATATTGATAAATGCGACGTAAATGTCAACTCATTCACTAGTCACTGTCTTTGTTGCACTAATGATGAACTTCACCAACCTAACTCCATAACCTGAGCCTGTGCCGATACTGAATATTGAATTTCGTTTCTTGTTACCCGTGAAGATCCCAGTTAGATTTGATCTTCAGCAACCCTTACTTTTCGTAAGAAGCGACTAACGGAATTCCGGTCTTCTGGCATGGATGATATGTCATCGTAACCCAACTGTGTAGATTGATGCTCATACTGTTGATTACTAGATTGTTTAGTGTTCCAGACACGATTCATTACAGACCACCGCCATATTGCTGGAATATTGCTTAGTGTGGCGTTAAACAACAACCAAACCAAATTTTGTTAGTATTTACTTTATTTTTTTATTTTTTTTTATTTATTTCTTTTGGGTTGGACTGTATGATCAGCATATTTTCCGGTTCAAGTTTTGTGCATATTCGGTTCAGACTATATGGACAATAACACTCATCTTTTCTCATAGACATGTCCCCAAATATGATATATATTATGGAACGTCTTATAAGAATCTGTTGTCACTGAACTACGTCTAAAAATTAAATTCAAGGAGGACAGGCTTCTAAAATGTGTACAAATGTAAACCAGTAAACAAGAGTTCGAAGTGCCAAATGAGTTCGGCATTCCCAGTGGAAATAATGGAAGAGCGCTCAGCCAGTCAGAAAACGACATTTAACGATATTTATGTGTGAGATGAATTTATACACTGTAGCTTGGAAGGTCACTAGTACCTTGTTATACATCAACCCAAAGACATAACTGTTGTCGGAGTTACGGGTCCAAAACTAAAAGCTGTTTTACGAGGTAATGAATACTTGCATTCACCCCTAAAGATCGATATTCAGTCCTGTCTCCAGAAATTCAGCGGAGTCACAAACGTGTTCGACAACTGTTTCAAACCCAAGTAATGACCATATATTGCTCAGAAGTCCATCAGCATGGAAAGTTAGTAGTCCTTGTCTTGGGATTGAAAACCGGTTGACAAAAATAACTGTATTATATTTTAGGGCCTTGTTGAAATGAGACAGATAATGACGCCACAATAACCAGGTCCCCATCTGTTACTGTTTATTGTCAAACCAAAGACGGCAAAGAAACGGCTTCCGCAGTGAGTGAGTGAGTTTAGTTTTACGCCGTATTCAGCAATATTCCAGGTACATGGCGGCCGCCTGTAAATAGTCGAGTCTGGACCAGACAATCCAGTGATCAGCATCATGAGCACATGTCTACGCAGTTGAGACACAAAATCATGTGTCAACCACGTCAGCGAACCTGACCATCCGATCCCATTAGTTACCTCTTCTGACAAGAATGAATTACTGAAACATAAATTGATAAATATAAATTTTAAGTCCTGTATTCTCGGGTCAGTAGAACGATATGCGGAGGAGTTTTATCATACACAATTCTAAGAAGTCGAGGAGGTTCAATCATGCATGTTCTTTCGAAAAACAAATTCCAAGGGTCCATGCTCATAACATTCGAGACCGTAGCAGCAAACCGCTCCGAAGTTTCACTGTGAGTGTGACGTTGACATTTCCAAATATGGCACACGAGCAGAAGAGCGGTGCCCGACCTGTTCTCTTTTTGTTTTGCGCAACATATTCCGTGTTAATTCAGATGACTACTGCTAGACACATATTAGATGAGCCTGCGCACTAAACGCATTTGTGACAAGACAGGCGGTACATCTTAGCTGCTACAGGTAGCTTGACGATTATGCTCGTGCAATACAAGCTAACCGTGACATGAAATCAACACCGCATATTCTTTCGACTGATAAGACTTCAATTTCAGGCATAAGATACTGATATTCCACGCTAACCTTTAGTTAAGACGAAGACAAATAGATGATTGGGGCATTGACAAGCATTTTAGATATTCAACAATTTTGTTAAAAAAAACCCAGGAAAATGTCATTTGCTTCGTGAAATGCATCGGTGGTCCTAAACATATTTGCTCAGTATATTGTGTTGATTCAATTCGTTGGGATTGTACCTGTTCCCAAATCGAGTGTGCTATAACAATTCATGCGTGAAACGCACGGGGAAAACTTCTCGACATTTATCAGACAACCTGTCTCCCTTTTGTTTCAAGTGGATCGTTCTGTGGGGCGTTCCCACGTATGCAAATTGGGGTCATTTGTCAGGTCGTGGATCATCTTATATGTGTTTACCAGTTATTGATCTGTCTTTACACGTGATTGTGATGGAAGTGACAGGTCCGGTGAGATACGTTCACCTTTTCGGAAAAACTTGGTACCATCACTATTTTATGGCTCAAAAACATATGCGGTTATGGTTATTTCTTGCGATTATGGACAAGTATTGTGTTGCCATATTTAGATTTGACATAATATGTTTATCGATGTGAAGAGATATGTTTTTAGCATGAGTAGTATAATATTAATTACTAACATTGATTTGGGTGTTTCATCACTATTTGTACAATCGGATAACAAATAGTTACACATAAGTGAATACATTTTATGCATCATTGCTGCTTCGGGACGCTACTCGGGGTAGCCCAGTGGTTAAAGTGTTAGCTCGTCCCGTCGATGACCCAGGTTCGATTCCTCACATAGGTACAATGTGAAGCCAATTTCCAATATCCCCGCCGTGGTATTGCTGTACTATTGCTAACAACGGCACAAACCACACTCATTCACTACAATAAATGTATTATGTTCAACAGCAGTTTCTGAATATTATTTGGGGTTTCTTTTCAAAGCAGATCAACTATTATTTTGATGTCATTCGCAAACAAGTTTACTTCTTCTTGAGAATGGTAATTTAGAAGAACTTCCTTAATCTCGAAAGACGCAGCAAGAAACACAATTCAGGCGCATAGATGTCACAATAGCTAGGGCTTTTATGGCATTGTATTTGTTGTCCTTGACGTAAATATGCCTAGACGTTTCTTTAAGGTTTAACGCTTAACTATTCATTCACGTGCTGTCACTGTCATTGCGCACGCTTGATATATTATCTTTGCTTTTGTTATATTTTTCTGACATAAACAACGATATAGGAATTCCAAATTACAACACAAACGACCGTAATCTAACGTTTCAAAGAGTTCTTGGCACTGACGCCAGGGACACATTGTCACGACCTTAGTGTAGACATTGAAGTCAAAGATGTTTTGAAAACGTGTCGAGTCAGCTGGGAAGATGTTTGAAATGGAAGCGAGTGACCTTTGTAAACAGGCAAGCTTGAGGAGCGTGTAGTGTTGAAGTGAGAACGTGTTTCTGACAGGTATCTTTTCAGATGTACATGAACATTTACTGAGCGCTTCCTGAATTTAAAGGCAATTTTGAAGAAATGTTCCAAACAGGTGATCGTCTGGACATTGCATCACGTAGACCTTCAGAAAATATATTGAGGCGATTTATTGGCATAGAGCATAGAGATATCCTGTCGTAAATATCGGAGCTAACTCGAACTAATAATTACTCATTTGTCGACTTGTGTGGCTAGTTTGTCCGTTATCAAGTTTCATGGCTGTTGTAATCAGCGTAAAATACGTGAGGTTGCAACACACATCCTTTCAAAGATGCTCGTTCCGTTTTCGCCATACAAAGGTTATGAATAAAAAACAGGTAATACCTTCATTTTCAAATAATTATATATTTGCAAGGTGCTTGTCGAAGAACTGACCACAGAGATTCGTCACTGCTTTATGGCAATCATGCCCGTCTGTCTGTAACAGGCAAAGGATCGTAGTCCAACAAAATGGTGTGTGCGTGTCTGCGTGCATTGCAAATTCGGGACCCACATAGCCATGACTCGATGGGAGGCAACAGGTGATGGTTCAATGCCGTGTACGCGTGTGTCCTGCCGTCTTGACATTCCTGAGAGTGGAAGAAGTAGTCACTGTCGTCACAGTCACCGTAAGGCCGTTGCTGATATAAACCCGCCATAGATGAGGAGAGCTATCCTTTTTGTGGGGCACTGGAACATCCAGTAGTGCAAAGTAAAGACTTTGTGGTTTACGGTCTCATCTCGCACACTGACAGCTCATATACCTATGCAGTATTTTTTAACGATTTTCTCTTGCAACTATTTTCAACTATTTTGCACAAATATTTCCACAGTTTCTGTATTTCTTTGAACAAAGCTACAGCTAAGACCAAGAATGGTTAACGGAAGTGCGTTTATGTGTTACAAGCTGCTTCTGATCGCTCATATATTTTCTGAACTTTGGCGGTAGTCTTGTGGTTGAAACCGTTCGCTCGTCTCACCGAAAATCCGGGTTCGATTCCCCACATAGGTACAATTTGTGAAGCCCATTTCTGGTGTCCCTGAATTAATATTGCTGGAATACTGATACAACCAGCGTAAAACTGAACTCACACACTGAACTACGATACGAAATCCAGTACATGTTAACACATTTGTATGTTGACAAGTACACTAAATCACACTATATTTGTGGAAATGACGATGGAAATGAAGACGAACACACTGAGCCACTAGGAAGGCAATGTTTTATATGTTTTAGATTATTTCTGACTGTTTTACAGTCCAACACGACTCACTATGCCAGCCAATGGCCAATAAGCAGCCATCACAGATCTCCAGTATGGCCAAGTACTGCCAGGAAGCAGGCTCCTTTGTCACTTTCTAATGGAGAGTGAGATTCAGCAGAGACCGCTGCCATTTGAACGTAATATTTCGCCCTTTGACCTGTTTTGTTTCTATTATACTTCCAGATGTATTGATACATTCCAAAACGAACGGCAAATGATGCACGTAGGTCAATGCTTTCATCACTTGCATGACATGTATGTGATAAAATATTTCCTTTCAGACGTACGCAAGGTCGGGTTTAATTTTGGATCGAAACAGCTTGGATATTATCATTGCACTAATTCATGACATTTTGCTGATAGAGAATAAAGAGTTCAACTTGTATGCCATGTAATGTGCACTCTAGACTAGGAAGCATTAATTGTTTGCATTATTCAGCCTACAGCAAGCGCGCGGTGCAACGAAATGTGATCTCCGATTGAGAGAACGCAGTAAGTCTTGAAGGGCGGTGATCGATCAGCATTTGTCGTTGATGTCCGTTGTATCTGGTCAAGACTCAGTGTCGTGAGACGGTGTTAAAGATTCTACCATGTGTTTTCAAATCAAGTTACTCGTGATTTGTTACGTTTTTCTTCCGTCAAAATGGGATCTTATGTAACCTAGATGAACGATAAATCACTTTATTTATGTCGAAGTTCGTTATCCACATGGAATTTATAACGCAAAAAACGACTAAAAGATAATCACCATCGAGTATCTGCGAAAAAATTCCACATAACGAAAAAGAACGTAGTGACCTACTGCTGTTTGGGGACATGGTGGGCGAGCTGTTGAAGCGCCAGGCTACTGGTCCAGCGAGGTTTCGGTTTCGGGATCGAGCCCACCTGTGACCAGGTGTAAAAACCTTGGAGTCAACTTTGTGTGCAGACTCTTTCAGTGTTGTCACAACCCCCAGAGTACAGTACAAAACCATGTGCACTTAAAAGAACCCACGAATCCGTTGGGATATGACCAGATGGTGGCCACATGAACACGTGCATACACCTAGTTGCGGGTACAGCAACGTGCAGCAAACTTGGACAAAGTGCTGTGACTATGTGTCCCAGTCCACCTAGCTGTCAATTGGGAACATCGTTAGGATGAGAGAGCCACAATAAACTCGGTGCGCCTAGTGGCAGCAAGAGATGTATACTCCCCAGGGCGTTGAGATTGAAATACGATGTGCTGTTGAGACTGACATCCAGTGATCGAGGGAAAAATACCTTGAGCATGTACTAGTGCGTAGATATGTGCGCTATATAAATATCCTATATCTATCTATATCTATCTATGAAATTTACAATCATTAACTTTTCTGCAACATGTTATTACCTCCCCTGTTCGCTATATGTAACTTCGAGGAGGGGTTTGTTATGATAGCCTAGTGGTTGAAGTGTTCATTCGTCATGCCGAAGACCCGGTTTCGATGCCCGTCATGGGTTCTAGAGTTCCAAAAATGTATTGTTTTACGAAATTATCATTTTATGCCTTACAACTAATGTGTTTTAATTTTAATGACAATACCACTTCGTACATGCTGCAACACAAACCGTTTTGAAATATCCATTTCAGCATGAGATAGAACCACTTATTGTAATGCACAAATACACTCGGTGTACACATAAATACACACCAACCAATGTCTCAATCTAGACGTGTCAAATAAGCATCAGTTTTCATCATATATGGAATCATTTCGGTGTCATTATCTTCAAGCACGGTAAAGACGAGCTCGGAAATTTTATCAAGCTACAATCTGGAACATGTTACTAAAAGAGGACATTGGCACCTGTCAACCCAATTTTAACGTTCTAGGCAGACAAGTGTTGGTCATGTTCAATCCTTCTATTGACCATCTCCCGTCTGTTCCAGTTATCAATGTTTCACCTATATTTCGATTTCCTGTTATTCTTCTTGGTTTCCAAGAATTAAATATTCTAAGAGGTGGGCTGAACTGATCCTAAGATTTAGAGGCTGGATCCCAGACACACAATATTCTGAAAGTCTTGCGATATTGTCTGTGTGAATTCAACATGCCCAAGTAATCAGTGAGTACCAGCTGTGACGCTGACCATTGGGAATAAATCGTTCTGAATAGTATACGTTACTTAAAATCATTGAGTTCGCAGGAATAGTAACCTTGTCCTGCTCCAAATCTTTAGACACAGAGTTCAAGAACGAATATGACAGAAGAATATATTAGGTAAAGGAAGAATTTCCTCACAGCTACATTATACCATGATATCATCACAGATTTCACTACGACGTGGTCCTACTGCAGCTACATCACACAACGATATCATCACGGGTTTCACTGTGACGTGGTTCTCGTACAGTTGCATCATACCGTGATATCTTCACAGGTGTCACTGTCACGTGGTCCTAGTGCAGTTACATCACACAACGATATCATCACGGGTTTCACTGTGACGTGGTTCTCGTGTAGCTGCGTCATACCATGATATCATCACAGCTGTCACTGTCACGTGGTCCTCGTGCATCATCATCATATCATGATATCATCCCAGGTTTCACTGTGACGTGGTCCTAGTGCGGCTGTATGATACCATGATATCCTCACAGGTTTCACTGTGACGTGGTCCTAGGGCAGCTACATCACACAATGATATCATCACGGGTTTCACTATGACGCGGTTCTTGTACAGCTGCATCAGACCATGTCATCACAGGTGTCACTGTCACGTGGTCCTCGTGCATCATTATCATACCATGATATCATCTCAGGTTCCACGATGACGTGGTCCTAGTGCAGCTGCAATGTACCATGATATCCTCACGTTTCATTGTAAAGTACTTCACTATGAGGTGGTCTTAATGCAGCTGCAATGTACCATGATATCCTCACTGGTTTCACACTATCAAGTAGTTCGACTTGAACATAGGCTTGACATAAACCTTAGTGAGTATTTAGATACTTTAATCGCCGATGGTCAGACCGACTCCTGCCAGATGGTTAACGCCCATGCTTACATGTTGAGATGACCAACCCGGTATTGGACGTTAACCAGTCTAGCGTAATCCGCTGGCACACGCATGGTGCCAGCAAACCCAAATACAACAGTCAGGTATAATAGGATCCTGTTATCTCAAAGGGATGTAATCTGATAACGTTTACAAACGAATGTTTCCCCTGTGTGAGTACTACTTCATTCATACATCTAGCAGCATAGTCGGTGTCTGTCTCTATATGGAGCAGACATCCAGAATGGGTGGTCAGTGTCGTCGGAATATGGACGATGTTCATGCTTTCTGTCAAAGAGTTGCCTAATGAAGAGCTGGTTACAAGTACACGCTATGATACCGTTTGAGTATTGATGACAGCAGCATTACACAAGTGCCATTCACGAACGAAACGCCCATCCTGCAAGAGATAAGGTCTCGAGGTCGATACTTCCTTTTCCTCGTCATGTTAACTAAATATTTATACTTGCCATCACAAACCCACATTCCCCGACATGCCTGCTGATTGATACACAGACGCATATGTATGCAGTGTGTGTGCGTGGTCAGAGCTGGATGATACCGAAAATATCGGCTATTGTACGTTAAGCCATATATACAAATACTCTCGTTTTTCATTACCGCGCAACCCAAAAACTCGACCCGACTCTAAGATATTGTGGATTTTTGCAAATCTGATTTTCAAAATGTATATGAAGTTTCCACTCTTCTAAGTTTTGATTTTCTACTGGAGAAAAGTTATAAATTTCCACATTAATCAAGGTTTTTTTTTTACCTAAAATAAAACACAATGTAAAAATAAAATCCTCCGCCGGATCTATATATTTTTGAAAAAAATGATGGAGAAACAAGAATATATTTTTATGTGGCTGCAGTGCAAGGATCGGTCTTGAATGTTTCTAATGGACACTCCCGAGACATAAAAGCAAAAGGCCACATATATCAAACCGCTTAATTTACTGGCCTGCTGAACATCCTAGCTGCATTTGAAATGGGGTCAGATGCAGTTTTCTTTTGTGCACTTCTCATCATGTAGAACCTCATCATATTGTTGAACACTCGATTGTACAAACGAAGGCAGTTAAGATGCACTTGTCATCGTGTGGAACAGGCGACTATACAGACGGAGGGAGGTCAGCTTCAATCACCAACTTGTGGGACAGTCCACTGTACAGAAGGCGGTTATCTGAGAGACGGTTTTCTCCGAAGGTAGTTCAGGTGCTTATTTAATCTGTAATGATTTCAGACAGTGTTGCCTCTCTATCTTTCTTATACCTATGCTCAGTGTTTCAGTAAGTTGGATCACCAGACCTCAGTAATACGTTTACAATTCTGGCCATGCGATCTTCATCCGATTTCGGTCTGGGTGTCTACCTTCATTTTCCCTTCATTCTGAATCGTTTAGTCCTCTTCAGGAGCTTGTCATCACCTCTGTTCTCTCTATCCAGCCTGATTCCGGTTCACAAGACCGCACTGTGGAATAACACAAATATACTGGTAATGACAGGCACTGGACCAGACCGAAGTTCTGTGAAAGTGGCAGACAAGAGTAATCTTTGTGTGTATTCTCAGCGTCAGCGTCTGGTGTATAATAACTACCAACAAAAGACATGGGCAGCTGATACACTCCACCTTCGTTGGGCTTCATGTTTACAAGCATTTTGGCTAATCTGGGGAAATTTAAGGATATTTTCTACCAATACAGAGTCAATTTTCTGCTCTTTTCTGATAGATCTCTCGTAGAATTTGGCCTTTTGAAGTTTAACATGGGTTAATTCTGTTGCCCGTGGAAGCACGGCTTCCTGCTTCTTTGCTGTCGAGTGTATGTCAACAGCCTGACGGAAGGATGCACGGTGCTGAGTGAGTGAGTGAGTGTCCGAAAGGTAAAGTAGGAAAGTCCAAAATGAGTTCGGTGTCACTTGGATCAGTAATTGAACTTCGCAGACGGTTGCACAAATAACACGATCTAAAAACGTGACATCACAGAAATCAAATCCGGTTTAGAACTGGTCTTCAGCAACCTAAGCTTCCTGTAAAAGGCAACTAACGGGATCGGGTGGTCAGGCTCGCTGACGTGGTTGACATGTGTCAATCTATCTAAATTGCGTAGATCGATTATGATGATGTTGATTCCTGGATTGTCTGGTCCAGACTGGATTATTGACAGACCGCCGCCACATTGCTGTAATATTGCTGAGTAAAACGACAAACAAACAACATAAAACCTTCACAGCGAACATATCCTCAGTAGCATTCTCTTTACGCGTATTTGACGGAGAAGGTAAAAAACAAAGCGAAAGTATATATTTTGCCCTTTCCAGCCTGTCCCTTACCTGGTGTTAATGCAAAAACAGTCAGGTGGGTATGTTAATGCACGTTAATCTGTAGAGCAAACACAGGACAGGTAAGCTCCTTTGTTTTAATACACATATTTACCAGGCTCACCCTGATGGGTCTTCGTGTAATAACACTTAGTGCAACTTATCAAATGAGTGAGTGAGTGAGTTTAGTTTTACGCCGCACTCAGCAATATTACAGCTATATGGCGGCGGTCTGTAAATAATCGAGTCTGGACCAGACAATCCAGTGATCAACAACATGAGCATCGATCTGCACAAATGGGAACCGATGACATGTGTCAACCAAGTCAGCGAGCCTGACCACCCGATCCCGTTAGTCGCCTCTTACGACAAGCTGAGTCGCAAATGAGAGTCAGTGTGTTTTTAGGCCCTTACCTGATTTAGCAGTATGCTAGCAATATCACACTGTACTCATGTGGGAAATCGAACTCAGGTCATCGGCGTGATGAGCAAATGCTTTAACCACAAGGCTACCTCAATGCTCCGACAAGTGAAGGAAGTTTGGTACTGAGTATAGAGGGTAACTAAACATCACAGCAGCATACCACCCATGAAAGGTAAACTTTCCTTAAAACACATCAGTAGTCGTGTTTTATCCTGTAGGAATATTCCAGCAATATCATGGCGAGGACACCAGAAATGAGCTTCACACATTGTACCCACGTGGAGTATCGAACCCGAACTTTCAACATGACGAGAGAACGCATCCTATTGCCCCATAAACTGTAACCTGTTGGAATTACCGACGTTGGCTTGTAGAGAAAGTCAATTGCTGTTCTTAAAAAAGACAACATTAATATGATTTTTACGGGGCATTTTAGAGTGTTTGCTTCTCAATACTTTCTGGGTCAGTTCAACAATAATCGATGCCCTTGACTGCGGAAGGGCACATGAAGGGTTCCGACAAGGCATTTTAAGTGTTTTCGATTATTGTCAAGTAACATCGTTTGGGCTAATCAGCCTAAAGCTGTGATTTCACTGATTTCAACACTCAGTGCTGTGAGTGAAGTCCCAAATGACACAACATGAGTGAAGTAAGCCCAATTCGAATGGATGTGTCTTTCATCCTGGAATAGTTTTGAGTGCGGCGTAAAACTAAACTCACTCGACAGCACAGATGACGCACAGTCATCGAGGTAATCCATTTTGACCATACGATTCCCATTTCAGTCTTCTGACAGTGATGGGGCACTAGGGACCTATTTTGACCCTGAATTCCCTTGAGAGTGCCAAGCTAATAGCACCGGTGAGTGCTGTCAAGACTTTCCGATAATACAGTTATTGCAATATGATTTCCAGTTTGATTTGTCTCGTAGATGGATTTGTCGGCGTTGACAGCGGATATCCTGATCTTGGTGATAAATCTGACCAGTCAATTATAAGGTTATTGTACATCGGAGTACCCTGAGAGAATAAATAAATGGAATGCTATTTATTCCCGAACCATGATATAGTGTTGGGCTTTTCCCCATACCAACCAAATGCGTTTGACATGGCAGATGCACTGCATATAATGTTAAAACGCCGATCGCCAGAGCTTAATGTTTTCAACATAATTATCATCATCAGCAGCAGCAGCAGCAGCAGCAACAACAACAACAACAACAGCAGCAGCAACAACAGCAGCAGCAGCATCATGACCATTACTGTTGAAAATAATTGCGATGAAAACATAACGTTAGGAGTTAGTGAGTTTAGTTTTACTACAAACTCAATAATATTCAAGTGATATGGCGACGGTCTGTAAATAATCAAGTCTGGACCAGACAAACCAGTGATAAAGAGCATGAGCATTGATCTACGCAATGTAACATCAGGTCTTGTGACGGACTGTGGACTCAGATTGTGGATCTGGATGAAATACATGTAGAATTATTGCCTGAAGAAGTCGCACCATACGCCTTTTCTAAGATAAACTGCTCAAGAGAGAAAGAAAGAAAGAGCAACCACGAAAAAAGACACTCACAAAGAGAGAGAGAGAGAGAGATGACTCGTGGTGCACACTGACAGCACCAATGAAGATATGGTCTTCATATAGTATCCAAACAAAGCGATCTTAGTCCTACAATGATTGTAACTCCCATTCTCCAATATAGGCTTAAGACAGTCGTAGCGCTTAGATCGCTTTGTGCAAGTGGGCCGTGGACAATGTAATGTAAATTTCCACGAAAGGTTAAAAACGACCGCAGAAGGCTCATGATGGAATGAAGACCTGTGACATCAACTGTTTTCGATTTAAAATAAACACTGTTTTCTTAGACCTGTTTGACGTTGACATTATACACTACCGGCCTTGTGCCTACCACTATGGCATTTATTGGCGCGTCACTTTTCACTTACAAGATTCTCTGTCATGCAATTGTTAGCGGAAAGAAATAACAGAATAACACTGAATATTTATTTACACCGTTTTTCAAAACATACAGGACCAACGATTAGCCGTCTCTGACTCTACATGCATTTTAATGGAAAAAAACCAAAACCTTTTAAATTGAAATGGAACCCTAGTGAGCTGGGACATTCAGGATCTGGTGAAATATAGGTTTGCTTCACATATGGTTTTACCATTGCAAAAAAGGACTCGGCAGTAGGGGAAATAATGTGGTACTGTAAGTAAGATGAACAAAATACCCTAGCAGCAATGTCAAGGGAGTACACCCGTCATGGGCATCACATATTACACCCACTTGTGGATTCGAACTCGGGACTCCTGCTTTACGAGCGAACGCTTTAACCACTTGGCTACACCATTACCCCACACAACAAAGAGAACGTGAATATGTTATACATACAAAACTCTCTCCAGATATATATAGTTTCTCCAGTTTATCAATCCCGTGTCTTCGTCTGGGTGAGTGTTGTGCAAAGTGAGTGAGTGAGTTTAGTTTTACATCGCTTTTAGCAATAGTCACCATATTTGGCGGGCTGACTCCAACCAGTCCCGCCAAGCAACGAAGCACGTGTGACACATATGACTTCACCCACGGCAAAAGGGTTTATCACAAAATTATTCCTGTTCACCCAGCAGCAAATAGGTACATATGACGCTTTGGGAAAGTGACAAAAATTACCGTTCTTTTAATTATTTCGCTTTCAGTCTGAAACTGAAACTGAAATGTGATGTGGGTATACTGAAGCTGAAAATATGTTTCGTGGAAAATTAACTAACGTAGTCAAAATGTAAAAGTAAATCTCATTTGAAATCGTGACAAAACTGCATATAGGTTACAAAACTCCACTACGGAGGGGCGGAAGGCTGGCCATGTGTGTAGAGTTTTCGCTCGTTACGCTGAAAACCCGGGTTCGATTCTATAAATGAGGACTGTGGATGAAACCCATTCCCGGTGTCCTGATATTGCTGAATGTTACTTAAAGCTGCGTGAAACCATATTGAAACACACTTACCATTATCACTGATGCGGCCGACTTAATTTACGTTTCCTTATAAAAAAAACGGTAATGTGCAGGAAAACCTTTAAAGGTGTTAAACACAAATGATTCATGTTTCGTGAAGATTTTAGTACGGGTTGTACTTGTATTTCTTCATAGCAATGACAGTAGCTAATGCGCACCTTTTAAACCAACAAAGCACTGATTTGCATTTATTAAGAATAAAACAGATATCATTTGATGTTATTTACTGCAATTCTGACAAAGTGTTTCAATGTGTCACTGATAAATGACAACCTGTCTGTGCGGACGCATCAGTGATTAAAAACAATATATGATTAATCTAATTCACAATAATTTTGTTAAGCACGATGTCGAACATAGTAATCATTCCCAAATGAAAAATGTAGGAAATGGTGTTTTGATGTTAGAGATGGGCACTTTCCCATTTTGCGATTGTTTGATAGATGATTCTATCAAATTACGACGAAACGTACATTATGTTTGGATCGCGCAACTCTTCAGTGAGGGAAATAGCGAAATAGACACCCTCTCGAATGACACTGACATCTGAATGGCTGCACAGGGACTATCTTGAGTTATGGAGTGTGTGTGCACGTGCCCAACTCTCGCGCTAAGTCCCGCGCTTGAGACCACTCCACACGCTGAGCGACAAATAACTTCAGATCATTGTAGGGGCAGCATTTCCTGCTGAGAGAGATATGATCCATTTGCGTGGCACGAGTTATGATTCATAAGAATTGGTTCCACACGTTTGGCTGTTCCAGAGAAAGGGTTGATATGGATGATGGATGAGATTATTCCTTACATTGCGTTACCTTCTACTTACATGTATCAGATAACACCGATTTCTTAAACTTGGACAGTAATGTTTCCACGAATATATTCTAAACATTTTCATGACATTCCTCCCTTTTTAACGGACCTTCCATTTTTAAATTTTGTGATACACGTTCTAAGATTCAAAATAAAGAGTTGAACTTGTTTCTAACGTTATCGCCAACTTACATGTATTACAGCACATTGAATTCTTGAAGAGTTTCAACAGATATATTCTAATTATTTTAATGAAATTCCTCTCTTTGTCCTCCATTTTTGAAATTCCGTTCACTGACGGTCCAAAGAACTGGTTTGGGCTTATACAGGCCATTATTATTAAAAGGCCATTATTCTATCATCATGGGTTCGAATCCCGGTAATGACTCTTCGACTACCTGCACTTTTCCTGTCTTCGTATGTTTCACCAATATTGTAAATGTCCGAACCCCATCAGTTCGGACATTTCTCTCACCGGACCCACCGCGAATTAACGGAAATACTGTAACGATTTGGTTTATTTGTTGACGGTTCAGCGATAATAAATAAATATAATGATATGTTTCGGTGCAACAATGTAGCTACTGATCTATGAACGTCCGCTAAACCATCAATGATGTCATTGACGATGCTTTTCTGAATAACGTCATTAGTTCCTAAAGTAACGCCTTCAGTAGGCCAGTTTCACTTCCGGTTCGTATTGAAGCAAGATAAACAAGAACGTCAAAAAATGTTTTCTCGTTAATTGTGTCCCTGTCGAAATCAATATCTCATCACTTAACATTATCATGTGATTGTGTTTCTAGCAGGTAATCTATGCTGACACTTTCCATAAACATATATCAAAATCATGATATAAGTACTTGTGATTAATTTCCGGCTGACGTAGTTGGCAGGCGTAAAGTTGCTCATCCATAAAGTTTTGTCATCTCTTGGCACGTGTATCTGTGTAATTTTCGAAAAGCCTCATTAACTCATATATTAGGACGACCTAAATAACGATAATGTGTTTCTCTTTACATTTATGGTGATGAAAAATCCTATTTTCAATCATCTTAGAAATGGCTCCTTAAAATTCTAGCACTTAATTATTTGACAGAAATACCCTACCCATCAAATCAAGCTTGACAAATTCCAAATTTTTTCAACCTAGAAAAAAGACTTCACAAAAAGGAAACTATTGGAAGCATTCAAAATCCTCCACCACAAATCTTTGATCAACAGATATCAAGGATCCTACATACCATCAGCCCGTGAAGACTGCTTAAATTATAGACTCTATCAAAGCACACATCAGCTTGTTATTACAACTTAATCAGCCTTGTTGATTGGCTTGTTTATTGATCCTCCCAATTATGTACCACTTGTAAAAGACAAACAGTATGATTAAAAACGTTTTGTTTATTGTATGTGACAACGTCTCTGGGCTGTTCATTTAGTCAGGTGAACTGATGTACCAGTTATTCAGTTGCATCCTGTTGTTAGTGTTAATCCGTCGTTTGTCAAAACAAACAATGTGTATGCACTTCTTATCATTTCGTTGTAGTCATTTTGAGTTAAGTCTAACTGTTTAGGAACCTACATCGAAACGTCGCTCTATGTAATAAACAAGTTGCATGTCACGTTGCAGCTTTGTATGTGTTTCTTTGTATTGGTTTGATTTGGAATTCTAGAAGTTCAGGGGATGAAGAATGAAGGCATACTTGTTTGATGGGTATACAACTTCTTTATCCCGAGAAAAGGAAAAAGAAGTTTTTCATTAAAAATGTCCTCACTTTTCTTGTATTTGTTTCTAATTTAGCGAAACACTCAGAAATATTCCAGCTGTATGGCGACGGTCTGTAAACAATGGTGTCTCGACCGGATAATCCAGTGATTAACCGTGTAAGCACCGATCTGCGAATCGAGATAATTTTATGATGTCTTGTGTCACGAAGTCAACGAGCCTGACTATCCGATGATCCCAATCCCGCTCTTTCAACCTGGACCATTCTAACCTGGATCATGTGGTGAGACAATTAAACGACAATACTGACGTATTTTGGAGTGTCAAAAGTATGATCGTATGACGTTAACACGTGAGGTCAGTCTAAACATTCTGGCATACAATTCTTAAGAGATCACATGAGTATCAATATTCGAGCAGAAAGTCAATATCTAGCGTAGCCTCCGCCAGCATCATCCCTGACCTTCTCCTCACTGACTATCTGTCAACGGCCCCTGATGTAGCCCACAATTGTCGGCCAGGAAGACTGACCTTGTCTTCAGAGGATGGTCATCGAAATGTGGTACAACCACCCCGTTTAGGATGTCAACGATACACCATTCCTCTTTAGGATTTTGTCTGATCATCACAAGTTCAACTTAAAGGCAGCCCCGCACCATTAATGAACCCCCGATAAACTGCACTTCCTTCCAGTGGACCTTTCCCGATAACCTCAGATTCTATCGACTTCGAGCTTGACTCTAAGGTACCCTGCTCGCCTGTGCTTTGGGGATAGCAAATGACGCCTGGCTCGATACCCGTGCCATCTGAACAGCTCTGTTCTGTTCGAACAGATGACGTCTTGTAACTGTAAGGAATGTACCTTCCTCATGAGGCGTGGTTTAGTCTAGTTTTACGCCACATTCAACAACATTCTAGCTATAAGAAGGGACCTTATGAGGAGGTCCTTAACGTTTGTTATTATTTTCTGGGCAGTCGACTGAAGACAACCATCATCTCATGCAATGTTTCACAAATGACATCCCAGCACATTCGGCATCTTGAATCAGTTGTCATTTTAGGAGACACAGTATTTCATCAGCAACAAAATCAATTAGTTTTCCAAGTTATTGAGCGGTAAGGAGAACTGACTTTAATTTAATGTTTGCTTTATGATGTGAACACGTATTGCACGTGCCGATCCCCTTATATCGTAGCACGTGCATATCTAAATCAATTTATTGTGTGCCCGAATGATTAAAATAATCATACAAACATAATTATGATATGAATATTTATGGCTATATTGTGTTAATGAAGTAATGCGATGCTTTCGTGTGTATACATTAGACATGTTAGCACCTGTGATGATATCTTCAGGAATATCTCAACAATAAAATGTTAAATGACAACGTCAGAGAATAAGCAGTCCGAATTATCGGACGATTGCATTGCGCGTAAAAGGGAAAACGTAGCGAAAATGATATGAATTGGCCACCATATGACACAATTAATACCAATGGCCTTTTACATAAGTAAAATATCAATATAATGTTTTATTAGAATACAGAAGTATGATATTCGCCACAGTTTAAAAATGATTATCAACATTCATCTTTCAAGAAGCTGTAGACAACAGTCAATTTTTGCGAAATCTGTGGAAAAAATACATTAATGCCTAATAAATAATATAGTAATTACCAGTGTAATTATATCACCCTTTTCATTCGCTGCAACAGTGTTTCAGTATAATGAACGGTCGGTGGTTCGAATTCCGGTAGCACCCCACCAAAAGGCATTAAAAGGTGGTAATTGTTATTACCTTGCCTGTGGCCGGTGTGTATGGGGTAACTAAAGACCGAACAAGGATATCTGAGTGTGCTAACACAGCAAAACACGTACTAATCAGAAGCAGTAGTTTCCAACTTTTGCCAGTCCGTCGGGTTAGCTATGCCTGACAGTTACTAACCCACAAAATAATTCACAAGTCCGAAATTTGAAAGTTGAAACAAGGCAAAAGATTGCGGAAAATAAATGAGAAAATATTATCGGCATGACACGGATATCACCATTAAGCTGCTAATATGAGGACATTTTTTCAGATCATGATGATTTAAAAGTTTATCACTTAACAAGTCGGAGACAGTGTAATATTTACAAAATGATCCCATGAAAATTTGACAGTTGAGGCAGTGACTATGGAGATTGACCAGAACGACTTTTACTAGCCACAGTCTAGCGAGCCAGTTGTTATTTCACACTCTGATCAGAAGTAGTTACAAACACACGAACACGCACTGACACACGCACACGCACACGCACACGCACACGCATGTCCAAAATAAACACTTAACCTAATTGCGCTTAAATGTTACAGAAATAAATTACATTCCGGTTGACGAATGAACAAATCACAAACCCCAGAAAGGCATCGAGGGCTTTACATCCATATTCAAAACTCCTTGAACAGCATCTTGTGGCTGACTTACTCATAGATATCCATTTTCAGACGCACACGACCTTCGGGCAAACTCAATATGTACAGGACTGAGTTGAAATATAATCAGTTATTCTGCTGTGATGAAAATATTTCAAGGAAACTCAAGTTTCTATTCCAAGGCTCATGCATTCTGAAAATTCTTTGAGTTTAATGAATTTCATTCAAGCTTATTACTCCCAAACCACGGCCTACTTTCACGTGTGTGTGTGTGTGTTTGTGCGTGCGTGCGCGTTTTCATCAGTGTCTGCTTCTACAGTGTTACCTACCTAGCAGTGGCTGCCTACAGAGATACCACGCCACACTTTAACACAATACCACGCTCACATCCCTTGTTTTAGCTGAACAGAAATACCAAACTCAGACACAGTCCTTGTTTTAGCTGAACAGAAATACCAAACTCAGACACAGTCCTTGTTTTAGCTGAACAGATATACCACACTCAGACACAGTCCTTGTTTTAACTGAATAGAAATACCACACTCAGACACAGCCCTTGTTTTAGCTGAATAGAAATATCACACTCAGACACAGTCCTTGTTTTCGTTGAACAGAAATACCAAACTCAGACACAGCCCTTGTTTTATCAGCTAAGGAAGGTTTATGACAGTGCCATAATTTAAAGTTCCCTCTATGTCAGGGTTCGAACCGTCACCCTTGCTCTCTTTGCACCGACGCAACGGAACCACCCCTTATCTACACCAAAGCATTACAAATGTCACGAAAAGAAACAGTTATATGAAAATATTCTACCATATGCTAATCAAAAGAATTTCTATAGAATCATACAATGCTTCAGTAATTCAAATCCGGGGGAATCATATTTCACAAAATCATACAATGCTTCAACAAATGAAATCTAAACTTTTACTATATGTCATGCAATCATATTTTACGGGATCATACAATGCTTCAACAACTGGAATATGAACGTTTACCATATGTTATGAAATCCTGTTTTACAGGATCATACAATGCTTTAACAATTGGAATCTGAAAGTTTACCATATGTTATGAAATCTTATTTCATAGGATCATACAATGCTTTAACAACTGGAATCTGAAAGTTTACCATATGTTATGAAATCTTATTTCATAGGATCATACAATGCATCAACA
Source organism: Haliotis asinina (assembly GCF_037392515.1). Taxonomy (NCBI): domain Eukaryota; kingdom Metazoa; phylum Mollusca; class Gastropoda; order Lepetellida; family Haliotidae; genus Haliotis; species Haliotis asinina. The sequence continues at coordinate 10,278,883 of NC_090295.1, read as the reverse complement.
GTTGCTATCTCAAATATTACTATATCCTATGAAACCTGTTTCAAATTGATCATACCAAGTTTAAAAAAATGGAACCTGAAATTTTACCATATGCAAAACGAATTTCTTTCTGGGGGATAATACAATGCCTGAATCTGAAATTTGCCACATGGTATGAGAACTATTTTCAACGTTATCATAAAATCGTTCAACAGTTGGAATCTGATTTGTTACGATGTAAATGGATCATCCAGTGCTTCAACATTTGGAATCTGAAATTTACCTGAATTAAAACAATGTGTTGGTGAAGAAAACAAACCATCCCATGTTTGTATTCAAACGTTGTCAAAGAATTTGCTTTGAGTGATCTCCTGTTTTTATCCAGGAAACCTCTAGATGGCAGCAAGTGGTACCAAGGGGGGATGGGGGAAGTAGGTTGCATGAACCAAGCGGTAACGTGTGGGAGCCGTCCATGGCACACTAATTTGTTTGGTCATTCCCTTTAACAATCCCTACGTCAAATCGACTCGCCCACTCTGGATTGTTCCCTGTGGGAATGTATAAATGGCAGAGATCTTTACAACACTGCCAGCAGAACATTAGCATAGGCCAGACTTGCACCTTTCACAACTTGAGAACTTTGCAAGAATTTCCAAAATGAGAACCGCGGTATTCTTGCTGGTTTTGGTGGCATTTGTGCTGCTTTGTCAGATGGTGTCATGTATGTCAGAGTCGGAAAAAACTGCACTAAGTGGGGTGAGTACTGCACAGAAATTTATCGATTCCTTTGATCTCATTCAATATTGTCCATTTGCACAGAGTGTTTCTTGTTTTAAAACATTATTCAGCATCATGCATGGTCATATTTGACTTGGAATCGCGGAGAATATGTCTTCATTGCTCAGTCGTGATTGATGCGAAGTTGCTACATTTATGAAAATCGCATTTAATGATTTTCGTTTTCAGAATTCTGTTTCGAATTTTGTGGTTTGACAAATGACACAAAATTGTGTCTTAAGCGGATCTGAGGACAAAATGGCAAAACCTGTTCTTTAAGTTAGGAGGAGTTAATTATGATAGAAAAGATTCCAGTTCTTTCAAAAAATAACTCTAATGAATATTTATGTTTTAATTTTGTAAATTGTAGTAGAACTACGTTTATATGACGAACCCATAAGAAGAAACATTATTATGACGGGTCATATATGGTAATATATTTCAAACGCTACATATGAAATATCCTAATAGGCCTCATCGAGATCAATGACAAAGACATAAATGATATAGACGGTGTTAAATTCACGTATGACCATATTGGTTCTCTGATCTTGTGTAGGAAAATATGTGTTACAACCAGTTTTGTACATTTTGATGTACCTTTTGTACATACCTGCTGTTTTGGGTCATGTTTATTACATCTATCGTCATGATATCGGGTGTAATATAGTCAGACATGGCATTAACCATGAACAAAATATAAAAGTATTCATATCATCATATTTTTTTCAATTTATTGATTAAATATTAGTTTTGTGTCTTTTATGTTTGATTGTATTTCTTATTTCGTGTTAAATCTATGCATTGAGTGATAACAACTGAAGGACAGAGTTGTCAGTTGGTCAGTGGTCGTTCTTGTCATTATGTGAAGGTAAAATATAAGTAACGACTTTAATGCTTTGATATTTCTGTAGAATGTAACTGTTTTGTTATAATTAGTATCGATTCTCTTTGACTAATGCCATAAAAGAAAATATTGCAAACTAAGAATTATATCGGTAACTTTGACTTGTTGAGGTTTTATCCAGAAAGGAAGTCCCCGCTATATATCCACGTGGATCATGTACTTCACGCACTTTAATCCCGCGGTGAATCGACCTTTGACCTTGCTTTAATGGCACGATCAGGTTTTGTAACTTTGATGACCGCTTGACGTCGGACATCCACAACGTGAATTGTTGCTCACGTTATTGATCATCGCATTTCTTGTCCAGACTCGATTATACGTTCTTATATCACAGATAATTCGGCGTTTGGCACAGCTAGTTTTATGGAAACTGTGTGAGTGGCATCGCTAACTTAAGAACACGTCACACATACCATTTTGGCGAGGACCTGGTGAGGTAATTGATGTGCAGTGATCAATTCTTGTTACTTTCATTACTGCCTTTCATGCCCTTTTGGAATCTGTTGCGGCGGAAAAATGGAACCGATTTTTCAATGACGTTGACTTTCTGAATTGCTCAGGACGTAAGAATAGACTGACGATTAAGCCACCACCTTAGATGGAATATACATCATACAGTGACGTAAATGGAGTTTAGCGTTGTTGCAATGAGACAGGGTGGTGAGATATCCTAGCGGTTAAAGCGTTCGTTCATCACGCCGGAAACCGGGGATCAATGTATGAAGTTAGTTCCTGGCATCTACCGCGTGGTATTGCAAGAATATTGCTAAACGTGGCGTTAAACCTCACTCAGTTAGGAGGCGAGGTCGAATCCTACACTCTCTTCAGTGTGATCCTAGGTTTGTCTGCTACATGCCCCGGTTCATGGGATCATAGGCAAGTTCGGGGTGGTGGGATATCCTAGTGCTTAGAGCGCTTGCGCGTCACGCCGATGGCCAGGGTTCGATTCCCCACATAGGAGATGTGTGTGAGGACCATTTCTGGTGTCCCCCGCAGTGATATAGCTGGACTATTGCTAAAAGCTGCGTAAAACCCAACTCACTCACTTACTCACTCAAACAAGGCAAACGTCTTTTACAGGCAACACACTGGTTTTCTACACCATTAGTTTGAAGTCCCGTCGTCAATCTGAAATTGTGTTCAGTAGAAGGTTCAACGCTATCAATTTACGCATCCGATACAAAGCGCATGTTTCTTCCATGGGCATGACCTGTCATTTTAATTTTACTTTATGAACTTTAATAACAGTATTTAACAGTTTTAAGTCATTTTGACCATCTTCGAATGTCCAGTCTTTGAAAAAGACATCGCTGACGAGGTAATTATTAGTGACTGTATTTGACAGGAACAACCCAAATCCATTTCAACTGTCTCAAGGACGGGACGACTATGACACAAGAATTACCACTTAGAGGAAGCACCAGACAGAACTGTTTCGATCTGTCAGAGTCTGCAGACAGCGATTTCGTTTGTCTTGCTTAAACACTGGACCGCTCGACAGGCTGTGATGGAAATAACACCTTCTTTATGCCAAACCCACTCCCCTCTCGTAACATTTGAAACATGCATTGCGTGCAGTGGTTTACAGGAATATTCCATTTCAGAATATTTTAGTGTTGTTTCTGACTGTTGTCTCTGGCTGTGTCGAAGTTACCTGTGAGAACAACAGTGGGTTGAGATAGAGAGTGTGATGAAGATTGTTGCACATACATGATAACAGTTATGGTGTCCCAGAATAGTCAACAGTATTTTGATATAATTCTATTGACAGAGACAGTGGTATGTATTATATCTGACGTGTTAGACATGACTTGGCGGACACTCAGGATGTCGAAGTCAACTGGAATTTCATTTATTTCGACATAGAGACAGCTGACCAGACAGTCATGAAACAAGCAGACACTCAGTGTGTCAAAGTCAACTAGAGTGTCATATACTTCGAGACAGATAAGTCGTACGTATTGTACTTGTATATATAATACTGTATAGTTGTAAGAATCAGTCATTATGTTCATGAGTTCTCTATATACACACGTTATATGTACATGAAGTCAAACTGACCGTCCTGTAAAGACGAAGAAAGGGAGTTTTACATTAATATTTCGAAAGTTACAAACTAAATAAAAGTATAATATCCATTCACTAAAGCTCTGTAAGCCAGCGTTCAGAGACGAACCTACACTGGCGTTTAGTTTCTGAACATATATAATTTTGATAGAAACAAACAAATCCATTTAAATTAAAAAATGAGCTCTGTGAGAAAGAAGATTTAACGGAACGTGATCATGAGGAAACGTTGGCTTTCTTCATTTAGGACTTTCGTAATGCCCGAAAACAGGTGAAAAGAATGGGGTTCGGGGACTCTGAGAGAGACGAATATGAAGAACCGATGAAGTTTGTTTACGCACGATGGATTTGCCAAGGAACTAATTTGCGCTAAATTTCATTCTTTTAAATATCATTGGAGAGTGTCATAATGTTAGTATCGTGGTTTTGTATTGCTCTTGGGTGGCTTAAAATGACGTGAAGCGTATATATTTATACTTTCATTTTAGGGGAAATTTGTGAATTCGGGTACTTCCGGCAGGGTAGAACTGGCTTGCGTTTTCCACGACTCGTAGCTTATGTCCGATTCAAATACTTGTTAGCCACTATACATATAATATATGTGAGTATGTAAGGCTTTACGCAGTTTTTAGCAACGTCCCACGACAGTGGACACCAGAGATGACCATCGTGCACTGTTTACTTCCGGGGAAGGGGTATGATTTTGCGCCGCTTTTAGCAATATTCCAGCAATATCATGGCAGAGGACACCAAAAATGGGCTTAACACTTTGTACCCATGTGGGGAATCGAACCCGGATCTTCGGCATGACGAGCGATCGCTTCAACCACAAGGCTACATTGTATTCAATGTGGATCTTCGGCGTGACGAGCGAACGCTTCAACCACAAGGCTACATTGTATTCAATGTGGTGGGAAAAAATGTTTAGACGTGATATCCTAAATGTCGCTCTGCTGTGGACAGTTGGACCAAAGAACGGAGAAATTTACAAATACACTGTCATAAATTAGTGAAAAAATTGTCACATTTTTTCTTGGCTTCGCAGGTTAGTAAATGATCCTGAAAACCAAAAGTTTAGGTAGATCGTTTATGTTGAGTTTATTCCGTTAAACGTTCAGTGCATACTTCCAACATTTGCTCATAAATTAGATTAAAAACAATTTCAACGAAACAGTCTTGTCACGGAGAAATTACTTGACATTGAGATGTTTATGCGTATTGTTCGCGTGCAGAAACAAACCAAATAGGCCTTAAGTATGATTGACTTGCTAAAACACGCTATAAAGTGTTTCTCCACCTCCAAGACATTGTATATCTTTAATCCACACTTCACTTTATCCGATTGAAACCAGTTAGTCATAAGTTGTGAATGTCATATGTTGTCAGTGTGGTATATGTAACTTAAGTTTAGTATGACCCGATTCTCCATATGGGTACAATTCGCGAAGCCCGTTTTGGGTGAATCCCATTTCTGGTGAAACCAAATTCTGGTGACGCCAAATTCTGATGTCTGGTTTGAATTTGTTGGAATATTGCTAAAGTCGGCTTAAAACTAAAGGCCCTCACTCACTCTATGAAATAAAATACCTGCAACAGGACGTTTTTGAAGATCTAATTACTTTCAACAAATTCCTGTGCATTGAATCTTAGTATTACAAGGCTACTTTTTTCAGTCGAAATGTGAATCTGCACAACAATTTGGGAGACAACCCCTTGTAAAAATGCGCTTATAACAAATGAATAATGTAAACATTATTGGGGTCTCAAATGGTAAACGTCAAGTTATCGTGTTTTATGCAGTGAATCACATTTCCCCCTTTAGATATAAAATTCTATTAACTTCACGTGAATTCATTAATTAAGTAATTGTCAAATAACCCTTTGGTCATGCCTTGTGTTTAATGTCAGTCTGTCAAAGGTAGTATTGTGTCGAAACCCTACTTCTTGGATAGAACACAACATTCCTTCTTAGGTATACAGGATGTTTTGTTAGTTATCATGTAATCCGTGTGTTATATGTTTATTTATGTTATACACAAATGACGTCATTTTAGTTGTTGTAGACCTGAAGCTGCAGGGTGTGTATGAGTTTTGTGGTGCTATGCTTGACGGGTACCTTGTTTACCAATTCTACAAAGACACATTTTAAATTTAACTAAGAATTGAATTATTTTCCTTAATGCGTTTAATGCTGCAGTGCACAGCCCCCCGTCCCCCCACCCCCACCCCCACCCCCACAAACAAACATTAAGCAACAAACAAACAATCAATCAAAACAAAATAAAACAAACAAACAAACAAACCAAAACAAAACCGCGAGGACAGACAAAACTGACACGGAGCGCGAGACCGATATTTAGTAAGAAATTGCACAGAGTAAATGAACATAGACCCTTACATTAAGCCATATTTTTCTCCTGTAAGATCTTTATAAATTAAATGCATAGTTATATACCTAAATAAGCCACAAAGCCCTTTTCGTTATTGCAAGAGTGGGTATAGTTTTACGCCGCTTTTAACAATATTCAAGCATTATCACGGTGGAAAACACCAGAAATGGGTGTCACCGATACTACCGATGTGAGGAATCGATCCCGGGTCTTCGGCGTGATGGGCGGACGCTTCAAACACTAAACTATCCCACCGACCCCTTATTATAAGAAACCTCTTTTGACAACAGTGACTTTTTCTTATGAGCGAAACGACATGTCAATGTTGCTTTAAATGTGCAATGTGTCTTGGAAATTATTCAATATTAGACTGGAAATATGTTCGTTCTCAGGCCGGTAACCTTGGAGAGGTCTTGAAGATGACGGATGAATCGTGTTGACGGATAAATTAGACTTTGTTGCTTCTCATGCCAAGCACAATATGTTAAATATTTTTTCAGAAAAATCTTTGCTTGTAACAAATTTCTTTGTATGATTCAGACTGGCGTTTCCCACAAATCCAACCGGGGCATGGTTGTGTCAGATTAACGAGCATATCCGATAAACAAATTCAGCAATAAAATAACAGATGAACTGATCAAATTGTTTATTCCTTTCATCCTTTCATGTATTCCTACACTACAAATATATATGCTGTACTGCAACTTACATGAAAAAGAGAACCACTATTCACAGTCCTGAATGAGTTATCGCAGACATTGATTTATCGCCACGTAAACTAGTCATTTAAGTCATTTTCGAGTTTTCATCTGTAGAAGGGCACAACAAACAAACAAACAAACAAACAAACAAACAAACAAACAATAAATAAATAAATAAATAAATAAATAAATAAATAAATAAATAAATAAATAAATAAATAAATATCTGACAAGATGCGCATGATGATGTTTCTGATTTTAAACAAAGCTCATGTTAATCGTTCTTCCATCTTTTAATTAGGTTTGGTTATATTGATCTTAACATGAGATTAATCCTGTTGGTTGATATTTAATTTCTGTACGCGTATTTCATGAGCAAATGTCATCGTTTTCAGTCAAATAATGGCAATACTAGATGTTCTTGAGCGTATCCTGCCTCAACCGTCCATAACACATGCAAACGTGATGTGTTTCCATCTCCTATGGTAATGTTCGGTGTGTTTGTTGTTTTACGCCGCAGGAATGTCCCCATATTCCAATAACGGCGGCATGAAAATAATACAATACAATCCAGACAAACAATGATCTGATATGGTCATCCATCACAAACGCGTGTACATCCAAGTCAATTATTTAAATAAAACGTCACTGGAGCATCTGGTTCAAATACAATATTGAATAACCAGAGATGTTTGAAAACTGGGCCAAGCCTTTTGAAGCTCAACTAGCGGTAAGATAGACGTTAATGTTAATGTATGGTACCTATGATTATCTTAACGCTAAGAGAGCTTCGAAAATTTAGGCCTTGATCTCCACATCACTGCTTTAAATTAATGTATTGTTCCAAAAGAGATGCCGTGGCTTCTTTGCGAGTGTCGCGTATTCGAATAGAAATTGTTCATTGTTATGTTATGTTGACTGTAAAATGCTTATTTGATTAAGGTTACGAGTGATGTTGGGTGAGGAAACCGATACAGCACCCACTGGTATCATATACCGTAAAATGCCTCTCTTGGAATCCTCTCCTTTATTATGATGGATTTCAAGGATTCCTATTCCCCTTGAACTGTACATCCCTTAATCCTTTGTTTTTTTTAAACATAATTACCATAAAATCATTTAATGCTTTGTTTTGTATCATCATGCATAAACCCTGATCGTTTTAAATCTCTACGGGACGTAGGCACAACCATTCACAGTAATCTGCTCTCGCCATACGTTCATGGGTCAGATAATTAAAGCACGTTTCCTTTATTAACTAACTAATTATCAAATACTTCACGACAAAAAATAATCAATATTCATATCAACAAATAAAGGAGGTTCTGAAAAAAGCGGTCAACCAGTGCTTAATTTCATAAGGAACAACAACTTAAACATCGAATAAAATGTGTTCATGTCCTCATTACAATATAACTACCGTGATATATAACACAGTATGGCGATCCTCACACAAAATACCACATAACATAACATGCCATTTTGAAACAAAATACATACTTGTACCACCAACTTACAAGAGATCATTGTTACCACCACGCTAGCACCGATTTGTCAATTAATATCGATCACTGTATTGAACCCTGTCACATTAATCAGCCCATTAAGGAGACCCTGCTGTCGTATTCATTGTCAGTTCTTTTTGTGACTGCTTCATTTAACAGGAGCCATTACACACTGTGGTGCTGCCTTTCTAACACTATGTTTGCTCTGCACGTGATTTGCACGTGATTATAAAACCTGCATTTAGATACATGGAACGGAGACGCAGGGACCGGTATCGACGTAAAGCTTGTATTTTAAAATCGACGCAACGCAGACATTTGTGATGGTGTTGTGAAAAAAACTGATAAACCAGTTTTCAAAAGGTCTGAGTCTGTATCGAAATTTTTGCTTCATTGGAATTATTTTGAATAGAAATAACACGCTTCCTGCAAAAAATAACTTATGAATAATGTCTTGGACGTGAGGAATGGGAAATTGCTATAAGATATAAGTGGGTGTTTTTTCGTGCTGCTGTGAAACAACGTACAGTGTGAGTATTTTTTTCTAAAAACAAGCAGCAAAGATTTTAAAGTTCAAAGACTTTTGCGTTCATACTTCTGTATAAGTTCATTTTGAAAAAGTTAAACACGTACATTAAACATTGAAAAACGTTTGGTGCATGCAGTTATGAATACTGATGAACCACTTTTATTTAATAAAATATGCCGAGTCTGGTAAAGTCTATTTGTATATTTCTTAATATGTATTTTTTGCGAACAACTGGTATTATCACGACTTGTTAAAAATTCATGCACCCATGATTATGAGGTTTTCGGAATCGTACAGTTGGCATGTAGCAATATGTTTTGGTGAACTGGAAAAGATTTTATGCACATATCAAATCACAGGATGGTGATAAACTGTCATCGTGGTGTTCAAAGAGAGTATCTGTTTCAATAAGAACATACAAAATCCTCTACACATCCATAAAAATAATACACAAAAAGCAGAGTCGATTTTACAATTCTGATTGTCAGGTAAGTGTGTGTTTTCCGTGACCGGTAATATCTTTAAAGACTTCTTGTTCCTAACTTAAGTACCTAAACGTGAGGCATAGTATATATAAATGTCGCTAAACGTCAACCTTTTCCGAAGCTTTAGACCAGGAAATTACGCCGATATGTTGTGCATGGCACAGAAATTTGGCAAGTAACAAAGGGTAATTTAAAATTGTCTTCAACTGTAACAAAATTGTATATATGTATGCTGTTTTTTTAAAAAAATATTTCCCATTCCACAAAAGAGTGTGTTTCAATAAAAACAAATATTTCTGCTGAAACTGTACGCCTAAGCGTTTGGATTCACATATTTCGGAAATCATGTCCGTGATATTTCCAAATAAAATGGAAAGGTACTTAAATACCAGCCCAGGTCCATTCCTAAATATACTCCTTTGTTTTAACAGGCTTCGTTTCAGAGTTCCAATGTGCAGTAAGACCAAAATTAAAAAAAAGGAGAACGTGGTCGTCATTTCATGATTGTGTTGCTATTAAATACATTGTCAGAGCTAGAGGCTTTGTCAACTCGCCAAACCATATCGTATTGCCTAGTGATCAATTATTCATCAATAACTTTCCTATCACAAACACGTAGAGACTCTGGAGGTGAGATGTTTGACTCATATTGTGTCGGATACGAGAAAACCTTCAGATACAGTTGTCCACTTAAGCTTTAATGAAGCTGTTGATAAACGCAGTTTGAGAATGTCCGGTTACATAAATATCAACACGCAATCCAATTATTCTTCTGTGGTGAACACAAGAGAATGTTCCAGTAAATTGTATTGATGTATGGGAGTGGACCAAAAGGTTCTGTTACAACCAGGCTGGGTCGATAAAATATCAGTGGGAGAAATTAAACCAGGAAATCCATGGATCAGAACACACTTAAATATTGTTATTAAGCATATTCCATTTATAATAACCATAACCATATCTTCTATTGCATTTTGATGATACCTTGTTGATCTTGCAAAGTATACGCCTACTGATGTGTTTTAAGGGTCGTTTACCTTTCCTGTGTGGTATGCTGTTGTATTATTTAATTACCCACGTACTCAATACCAACCTTCCTTCAGTAGTCGGAGCGGTGAGCGATGAGTTTGTAAAGCATTGGTACTGCCTCTATTTTATTATGGTTGCGGAACGTTTTTGTAGATAAATTTGACAAAATATGTTTATGGCTGTGAATAGATTTGTTTTTAGCGTGAGTTATATAATATATTATTCACCTGCAATGTTTAGTTTGTTTCTTTGGTAGTTGTATGCTCATTTGTTGTTGACAGATAGCTACACCTAAGTGAATACACTGTCTGCAACAATTATTACTGTTTCGGTGCGCTCTTTAGGGTAACCGTAACCGAGACACAGATTCAATTCGGATCCAAATATTGCACTATATTTATTTCAATACGTACAAAGATGGGCAATCTATCTTCTACCATTCCTCTTAACGATGAAATTGATAATTATATAAATACACAGATATGATATTTTCATCCTTTATCAGATTATAATACCACAAATGACTTATATATTATCGATCGAAATTTGTTTAAAATCAGATAAAACGTTTCAGAAACGTTGTCTGTCTTGCATTCTATAATGGTGTAAGTGCTGTATAATGCTACTCACTTGGGTTGTCATCATTCTGACAGATAAACTATTCTTACACCCTTTTTTCAGTTACTAATACAAAGTAGGATACATTCGTGAAACCCAATAGAGCAAATCTAGCAGATTTTCTGATGTGTTTGAAAACATACTTGTGATATTCTTAGGCTGTTTTGAAAATAAACTAAGTCACATTGTTGGCCTTTTCGTAAACATCCGTTGTTTTTCAGGGGTTTCAGGGGTTCTTTCGTGTAACTGTCACGACCCTTTTGTCTTTTGTACTGTGCAGAATCTGTTTCTGAATCCTTTGCGTTCATTTAATGAAACCTATTCATTGCAAACATATCTTGGCATAGAGATCACGAGAAAATACACACAAACAAACCTCAGCAAACGAAAAACACCAGAAATCAGTTTGCATATTCCAGTCTCTTGGCAACACGGAGTCCCCGACCACTGCCTCCTCCATACAGTACCAGATCATATTTGATTTGATAATAAGATAAATATGATTCTGGATGTAGCAAAGAGGCATTGATCCTTGCCTTGACATGCACCGGAGCCACATGGGATGCTCAAATGATTAGCTGACCAACACGATGACCGTGATGCCCATGACTGTTGGCAGAGTTTATAAAATCAACACTACTCGTGTCCGGATGTATTGTCAGAGGCGAATACGTTTCAGTTTGGTTATGTGTTTACATCAATGAGATAAACGACACGGAATAAAGTAGATTTTGATATAGCATAATTTTTAGGGTCTTGCTGTTTTAATTTTCCTAGGAGGAATATGTCATGATCCATTGATTAATACATTTATATAATACCTTAAATATTCCGACCTATCATTTTATATAATATCATAATCCGTCAAATAGTCCAACTCCTGACGTTAAATGATCCGAAGATAATGCAAATATACCTCATATGTTCATGGTCGATTTCTTGTAGTCAAATGCCGTTTGTACACCTGGCGACCACGCAGTGTATGCCAATAGTCGATAAAGTAAAAAAGAATGAGATGCTAATACATGGACCTGAAGTTACAAGACGCACCACACATTGTACCCATTGTGCAGAATCGAACCCGGACCTTCGGCGTAACGAACGAACGCCTTAACCACTAGGCTACACCACTGCCCCTTCCGGAGAGTCAATGGGTTCGGGAAATTTGACACTGAAATCCATGTCTCATGTGTTCTCTCGCACAAGATGCTGTGTTTGGACACCCAGCAGTAAATGGGTACCTGGAACTTGCCTTGTAGACTTCCCGGGAAGCTGAGATTGCAATAGCGCACAATGTTCCATTTAAAGTTTGAAAGATCGGCATGTTAGCATGTCTACAACAGCCACATATCAGTATGGCAACGCATACCTTTCAGTCAGCGTTTCTTGTAAGGAGCTTCCTGACTAACGTCGGCATGACCGGCATCAGTGTCAGCGTGTTGCAGTGGCCCGCACGCTGCCAAGACCTGTTTCCCCGTAGAACACCTCTAGGATGTCGTACATACTCCACTTCATCAAACCGGCAAACACTATGCCCTTCAAGAAGAATGGCTAGGTATCCCATTTAACGTCAGCAGACAACTGAGGGTTTCGTTCCGGTGGAGAAAGTACTGGCCATTACTGTAGCACGTTGTTGAACACGGAATGCCTATTTTTGATACCCCATCTCAATTCGGGAAACTGTAGCGTCAATATCTGTCATTTCAAATGTTAAATGTTGATTTCGTTGAGTTTCTTTATCTTCATGCATCTTTTGTGAGTTCTAAACTAGGTCAAGGTTTTGGTGGTTAGTATATGTACAGTACATCGCTTGACGCACTTACCTTCAGTGAAATGCTACATGGAAGAAATGGTGGGTTTTGTAATGACCAGGACTTTACACTATTAGTTTTGCTGTAGTGAGCAATTCAGCGCATTCAATGTGGCTGGTGATAATACTGCTGTCATCCTATATCATTCACAGCTGATGATTTACTGTAGGCCTTCTTAATGGTACCGGCTGTTAATCTCATTACTAGTATTAACAAAGCATTATATGCACAGCTGGAACACTGTTCCCGTGGAGCAGTGAAGTCAGAGGAGGAGCAGATTCCTGATCATACATCGTGTCATGTGTACAGCACAAACCATATCATGTGCGAATCACGAATGTGTCATGTGCAGGTCACAAATTATACCATGATCAGATCACGAAAATGGTGTGTGCCGTTCACATATAAATCTTATGCAGATCACAAAGTATACTCATAGAAACGAATAAGGGAACACATGAAAGTACAAGTGTTCCTTTATTTATTTCCAGTGTTTCACTCACATAGCAGCGCATACCTTCTGAAGAAACCTGGAAGACAATAAAGGAGCGGTATGCTTCCATGTGTTTCCTTATTTTTGTCTATGAGTGTGTATCATATGCTCACGACAATGTGCATCATGCGCAGATCACATAGTATATCAGTTGCTAACATGACGTCAAATGACAATTCCCTATGTAGCTCGCTTTATGTGTTGCGTTTTGTTCAGGTCAAGAATTGCATTGCCGTTGCATGTGTTGTAACGGGTGCCACCAGCTGGACAGGATGTACGCGTTCATCACCAAAACCCGTCACCATGACTGTACCATCATTTGACAGACTGTTAGTGCAAAACCGTTGCCCCTGATACTACCACCAACTTATGATTATGAAAATGTTGTGTATATGTTGTTGACGAGGAAAGGGTCATGGGAATGTCAGTTTCATAAAAGTATTACATGTATGGAAGTACGTGTGTACGACGTTTCTTGAATGATAGCCCTCGTTTCTTCATTTAAGGCTAATCACGTTCATTACGCCTAAGCAAAAGGTCCAGTGTTGCCGTCTAAATTGGCAGGCATCTTAGAATATCTAACTAAGGACGTCGAATGACGAACGGGGGCTTTGAACGTTCATTCTGTGGCTTCCATACTCGCAAATTAGCTGGAATCGGAAGTCCCGTTGTCCGCAGGCAGTTTTTCTTGTCTGCAAAGTCAAAGACGCACTGACAGAAAATCCCCTGATTTCCAACATATCCTTTGCAATGAAGATCCTACTTAGAGCCCTATTGTTCAGAAATTCCAAGATTGCAGATATCACAGAGAGGTCGGAAACAGCCAACGAGTACACAATAGGCTTGTTAGGTATCACTTCCTGAAATATGCAACAAACAAGTTTGAGATGCCTGACTGGATGCTTTGGGCCACACATTCAGTTTGCATTGTTTATGGTGATGGAATGTTCAAAGATTTGTATGTTGTCTTATTGGATTTCATGGTCCTGTGAAGTAGCATGCCTATATTGATTATGTCCTTTTCAAACAATTATTTAAATGAAACTCTCATTGTAAAAAGTAACCGTCAGCAATTACGTTCAGTGATGTACAAATGTAACTGTACACTGAAACTGGACAGTTTATTTTAACACCTTGTTTCTAGGTTTTCGTAAGCACCTGTTACCATCACATTTTTTCAGTGATTCATTTATGCACTTTTTCACTGCAAAGTCATCTCATTTGTCAGGTAATCGGGGATGTTTATTCTCTAAGACTTAAATTTCAGATTCAGATATCGGATAGTTATATGACTAGCATTTGTACATAAGCACTAAGAGTATTTAAATGACATCTTGTGGTAATACAGTCATACATACAAGAATTTTATGGATGTCAACTTATTTGTTTTGAAGAACACGACGTTTCGGGGTATGTACATACTCCTTTATAACAAGAAGAGGGAATAAAATATTCCGAAACACTGCGTTCATCAAATGAAGGAGTAAAACCAAACTCCGAAAAGTCAGTGTTCCTGAAATTAAACAAGTCCACATCAGATGAGTAAGAATTTATTCCGGAACGTCGTGTTCCTGATATCAAAGAAATTGACATCAGATGAAGGAGAAAGAATTTATTCCGAAACGTCGAGATCATAAAGAAGTTGACGCCCATAAATGTCTGGCTTTTATTGACTTTTTAGTTAAAAATATTTATTGTCACATTTTTTTTTGCCTTTGTACACATATGTTTCTGTTTCTCTACATCGGTGACCGCACTCCCATACAAGCATATGGTCAAACGAATGTTAAACGCCAATGTACACAAATACCTAGTATTGACTATCTTTCACTATTTGGTGTAAAGGCCAAATAGCAATAAAATTTGAATTATGAATAAGATCAAAGTTACTTATGAACGTGTTGGTACTCTAAGGAGATGACAAAAGACCTCAGACCCTGAGGCATGCCCGCCAACACATCATTATTTAATATTAATCCCAAATTTGAATCATAAGTTCATCATATTTTCATGTTCAATAAAATTATAGATCTTTATACAGTGCAAGAAAACTTCAGACATAAATCATCTAGTATTGTCACTGACTTTTTTATTGACTAAAAATGCAAATTAGCTCTTAGAAAATCTGTTTACACTAAACGATACTGACATCAAGAGCAATTTACGTACTGTTATTTTTGCATTACCTGTTTGTGTACCACGGTAGTGATGGTTGCATCCACGGTTCGCAATCTCCGTGTGTCCGGCACTCAGTATAGAGACTGGTCAGCAAGTACTCTTCAAAGGTCAAGGTGGTTACTCGGTACGATTTTAGATTATATATCATTATACTTTCAGGAACCCGGTTATTATATACACAAGATCATGTTTTTTAGACATATTAATTCTATCCTCAGAGTCTTTTGTCGTTTACAGTACGGTAACTTTAGTACTCTTTAACCTCCATTATTTAAGTCTAGACATTATACACAGTACTGTATCTAGTCAGCGGCTAGTTTAATCATTTAACCTTTAAACACGTCATGGGTAATGCCACTAATAAAAGATCAGAGTATCCCTCATGGACAGAACCTCATGATGTAGTATTGTTGTAATATTGTTCGGCGATGAGCTACTGAAATACATGCAGTGTTATAAAACATATCTGAAGACTCGTGTATAATGAAATTTCCTATAATATTTTACTGCTGAATGTGTTAAACACCCTAGCACATATGGTATCTCTTCCTTGGTAAATAACATTGGACTGTGATGAGAAGAGAATAGTATGACACTAATAGGTCCGAAAGAAGCAGGACAGAAAACGAATGAGTGAGTTGGGTTGAAGAGCCTTTCAACAATAGTCCACAAATATCACATGGGAGACACCAGAAATGGGCTTCGCAAATTGTACCCATGTGGAGAATCGAACCCGGGCCTTCGGCGTGACGTGCTAATACTTTACCCATCAGGCAAACCCAAGCCCAAAAACACAAAATTACAAAGGGACGCGCGAGGTTTAGCAATAATCAATGCCCACAATGCCTGTGAATAGTCGACATACTAACAGTCACTCGTTGGCAGTTATATAGCCGCCCGAACTTAATTTGAATATATGACGTCATGAAGTGTCAAAAAATATTTAAGAGCAACATTGTCATGTAAATCAGTCACACAAATTGTGAGGTTGTGTGACGGTGGGTGACAGGGTATTGTCAGCAATGTACTGAAGACATGGAAATTTGAAACTTGATCTTTAGATACTGGTGGAGTTTTAACGGTAGAAATGTAACGAAATATAAAACGTCAGCACCAAATTATCTGCGGAAACTGTAAGAAATGTTACTTTTTCGCTTTTGTCTTTTTGAAAATTCCGTTCAGTTTGGCTGAAGACCAAGAACGCCGTGTATTGTAGCCGTTAAACATAATAGAAACAAAATCCTGATGATCGAGTTATTTTCTTTTACCGTAGAAATGAATGCTACTGGTGTTTTAGAGGGAATGCGAGTGATTTCATGGTATCACCTGTGTGATAAAAGAGTGGAATATGATGCGAACACTAATACAACCAGAGTGACAGGACAAAAAAGAAGGAGTGAGTATTATTTTCCTCAATATTCTAGCAATATTATGGGAGAAACCAGAAATGGTTCACACAGTGCACCCATGTGGGGAAACCGACCCGGGTCTTGGACGCGACCGCTTTAATCACGTAGGTATGTATTTCCACCGTCCTCGTTTCGTGTCAAAATGATGAAGTATTTCCCGGTCCTAATGTGAAAATTGTAGTGTATGCAACAATTGGAAGATATAGAAAATAGGCACTCATTCACTCATTCACTGTCTCACGCACGTATGCACACTCACTCAAAAATGCGAAAATATTTTGACATTTTCGTACAAATGCATCGCTGCTTTTGTCTCCACTTATTGACGCTCCTATGAGCACTGTATCATCGTATTCACGTCTTTTTCTCATCAGATTTTTCATCAAAGGTGGACACGTCAGACAAAGATGCCTAACCGTCAGAGGTTGACCCACGTGGGCGCACTCGATTCTGAGTTGCCTGGAGACTTGAGGACATTCGAGGTGCATCTTGATATGTTTACTGCAACAGTAATGAGACTGAAGGCTGTCAGCTGCTGCTGTCGCCTACTGTTGCCGAAGCCATGCTATTCCGTTCCTTAGGCACACGTGCTGGTCTTTTCGTGAAGTTCTAGGCACATTTGTCCACAGCACCAGTCGGATGCGAGGGCATGAATAGGGAATATGGGCATCAACAAGAGACTCGGACACAATCTCTATTCATGTCTTTTTACAGTACTGTTCAGTAGCATGGGTCATCCATGTGTTCAAAAGAGACGCAATTGCGAAACGTCATTGCCTGCCTTAACCGTGCAAGAAATGAAGGTCGTGGGTCGAATCTCAGATTCGAGATTGTTGTGATATTTGGTTGTCAGCAACATTTCGGTGCTCGCTGGTTTCACCAAATTTGGAAATCATGAGTTTACTTTGGTTTGCAAGCTACTTCACAGCTGTTTGTGTTGGTTTTTTTCTCTTTGAGCAGTATTGCAATGCGAATTGTCCTCTCCTGACAATGTGTGGAATGAGTGCATGCTTTAAATACTAGGCTACTCATCCGCCCGCTTAAGGCCTAAAATAGTGTTTGCAGAGAATTTCCATAACCTCTGTATGATACTGGTTAGCCCACAGTGAACATATACTTTCTCAAAATGCTTTTACGAAATATATATGTGCACAGCATTAGACACAGTTACGCCAGTTCGAACGCCAATATTGTAGACCTGTTTTTCAGTCACATCATTTATCGTTTTAAGTGTATAAATACACGTTGCTGTTATATAATGAAGTGTTTCAAAAATATTAACATACTCAGTCAATAGATATTGAAGTAAGATGCTTGAACCGCTTGAGCAATTTAATTTTTCATTGATATTAATTCATATAAAATTCATATATTCAAGACCAGAGATTCACCAGTCTCAGTTATTTGACAGATTCTGTTTTATGTAAAAGGCTCAATAGCTGAATGATTCACTAAATGACCAGCGACGACATGAGGTGTTCCCCCAAAGGATATGGATGTCCTAACGGTACAAGACAAAGCGTCGAAGGATCAGCTTTAAGGTACCTTGGTCGCGTGACTCCTCTGCCTTTGCGGAAACCCATTCGAAAGTTTCAATTTAAACGATATGCAGCCAATTTCTGTCTCCACGGCTGACAGTCCGTGTTAGTTACTTGCAACCTGGTTTGTGTGTGGTCAATACATGACTCTAAATAAATGGCGTAACGCACTTCAGTAAAGCATGAATCGTAAATGCTAAACCGAAATGTTCAGCATTTGACAGAGATTGAGCTCATGCAGACGGCTCGAGAGTCCATATAGTCAAAATGAACTGGCAAATGGCGTGCCTTCAATTGTTCTTGGAGACGACTGGGTGACATGCCTAGACCGGAGCTGGTGTCTGATGGCATGGCCCAGAGCAGCTGGCTCTGGCTGAATCAGCCTTTTTGACGGTAGGAAGGCACCTGGATGTCACATACAGTATACACCGAATCCTGATAATCCGGTCAGTGTTCCCCGGATTAGTGAGTCATTGGTAAATGAATCTTGCACACTTCCAAAACACTGTTATAGTCATAGTTTCCCTGTTTATCCAAAGTAGTACAGCTGTACCCGGGTTCGTTTACATCAACAATGAACGTGTGCGACGGGTTATACTCCTCACAAAATTCAGATTTTTCAGTTGTAGGCAAGAGAGCTGCCCATTTAGATTAATGGGAAACTCTCGATGGTTGAAGATACATCTTTGTTCACCAAGTACGAAAGGCGAGATCAAGTCTGTGGCATTCAGGAATGATATGAGTACACAATATACAGCCGTAATACAACGATGGGATTATGGATTATTAAATGTTAAATGTGTCCGTGTCTTCAACCCGATGGAAACTCATTGTGCAGAGTTGTGTCCCTGACAATCCCAGGATCCCTTGTCCATGGTCTGAATCCAAGGTATTGCTATTCTATTCACATTTACACTCACAAACACACACACGCACGTACACACGCACGCACGTACATCTCTTTATGAATGTAATAATCTTAAAAAGCGACGTAAGGAGTAATTCTTTTCACTTCAATCCAGTTCAACTGAATCTTTAACGGTCAATGACATACTTTAACCATTTCTTCCCAAACAGTGTAAAAACAGGACGACATTGAACAGAAAAAACATGGATTTCACTGGCGTGGTTATAATGCCAGGTGACTACTGTTAAGGATTTAAACCCCTTTAGGAAAAGCTAAAGCATGCAATCTTGGCGCTGTATTCAAGTGTTGATTTGTGTTGCCCTTGAGCCATAGTTGAGCAGGGATCTAGCAAGGCAATTTACCTGAACGATCACTTTGTGTGAGAAGATTTCACTTCTGTTGATTACTGGATTTCCTTCCTGTGTAGCACCACTGGACCGCAGCTGTTGCATTGAAGAAGTGGAAGATTGTTATTTGCATTGATAACGGGTAGCTTTCATGAGTTGTTGAGTTATGGCTGCCGTAGCGACCGAAGAGGTGGCAGTTTGATTTGCAGGGTTATGTTTTGTTGTTGTCGCAGAATCTGCTGAATTTGTTCAATTTCAGGATTTGGTCTGATGAATCATTTCAATTTTCAGTATATCCACTCAAACTCCAAAGTAGTAGATATCTCTAAGTGGACAATGTCTTTCATTCTGACATTTAGTGAATGAGTGGGCATGGTTCTTGCATCCGCCTTCAGCAATATTCCAGCAATATTCCAGCGTCACATTAAGCAATCACGCCTGAAGGCCTGAAATAGTGTTGGAAGCGGTGTTTAACTTTACCCACTAATATAGTGAATGTGGAGGTTATGTACCCTGAAGATGGATGGTCTTGAGGCAGGGACATTGACGACTTTTATAACTACTTTACCGTTGTCGGTGACGTCAACGCTGGTGAAACAATCGCCCATGCCCCGGAAACAATCAGCACTGGCCTCCAAGAGATTCCAGGACACTAAGAGATGAAACAATAGCCCTTAAGACTAGTTTCCATTCATTGATACATGACGTATGTATTCTCACGAATGCTCTTTTTAACACCAATATATTTCTATCAAGATGTTGTAGCCTTGCAGGAAAGGTTAACTGATTGGTAATAATGACAGATCAGGGTTAATATGTGACTTGATCATGTTCCAGTGCTAAGTGGTTCGGGAGATACCGTTTCCAGGGACTATGCAAAGTGTAACTGATGTGCAAATTACCATATTATGGCGAATTTGATGAGGTATTCGTGAAAGTGGGAATTTTGGAACTGGAATCCCTAATATAATTTCTTTTCTGATATTTTGCATACAAGTCCATCTCTTGATGTAATGTACATGTTCCAGTCAACTGATGTCATGTACATGTTCCAGTCAATTGATGTCATGTACATATTCCAGTCAACTGATGTCATGTACATATTCCAGTCAACTGATGTCATGTACATGTACATGTACATGTTCCAATCAACTGATGTCATGTACAATTATGCCTCACCTAATATCAGGCAAAATTGCAATAAAAAGGACCCATTCTCCTGATATCATGTTCAGTATTTAGTATTTTAATATCATGTTCAGTGTTGCGTCACCTGATATGATGTACGATACCCTGTCTCCTGATATAATGTTCAATATCCCGTTTCCTAATATCTCATGCAATTGCTTGTCTTCAAATATTATGGGCAATGTCCCGTCTCTCAATATCCTGTGTATGTTCATTGTCCAGCCTTTTGATATGATGGACAATTTCCTGTCTCCTGATATCATGTGCAATATCCCATTTGCTGATATCACATATAATATCTTGTCCCCTGATATAATGTACGGTATCCCATCTCCTGATACCATGTACAGTGTCCCGTCTTCTGATACCATGTACAATGTACCGTCTTCTGTTATATCAATTAATTAATTCCTTTTAAGACATGGATAAGAATAAACATCCTTGAACAACTACATGCATACTGCAGTAAACATCGAATTAACCTTGCTTGCAGTTAGGTCCTAAAATTGCGTGTCCTTTTATATCGTTTTCATTTTACATTAATTTCCAAATCATATTATCATCTATAAACAGAACTGTCCAATATAAGGTACCCAGAAGTCTCCTTTTCAACAGTCATTCAACAGTGTTATATAGTTTCAAGGCGGCGTGGGCCAGGCAAAGGCCCATTGCGCTTACCACATTGACAATATAAATCACAGATTAATTCAGCGCCCAAATGGAATCGTTTAGATGAAAAAAGAAACGGCAGCACTATTATATTTGTTTGTATAGACGTATACATATAAATCGAATAACCCCGAGCTCTGCTTCTTGTTACGTGGGCTGCCCCGGTTCAGTATGAGGAGTTATGTTCCTTAGACACATCGACAATCATTAACCCTGTTGGTGCTGGCTTCAGGTTTACCAGCATCAAGTTGTGGAACAGGTCTAGAGTCAGCGTCAGATATGGGTTGCCTCTCTTGCAAATTATCTCAAAATATAATGAAACTTTGTTCTAAAGTTCTAAAAATCATCCCACAACTCACTTAGTGCTACATTTCATTCACAACAGAGGTCCCATGCATAACACAACGGAGCTATATTTTCACATTCAGGTAAAGTAATGTTCTCCATATTTCATTTCTAAACTGAAACAAATTCATGACCTTCAAAGTGCAACAATTTGACGGTTCAGAAGCTTTTAGGTCTTGAAGTAATATACTGAAGATCCAAGACTTGGCCCTCCAGAAACCCGTGCTTGTGGTAACATGTAACTAACGGGATCGGGTGGTCAGGATCACTGGCTTGACTGGCGCATGTCATTGTATCCCAAATGCGTAGATTGACGCTCATGTTGTTGATCACTGGATCGTCTTGTCCAGTCTCGATTATAAACAGACCACCGCCATATAAGGATATTGCTGCGTGCGGCGTCAAACAATAGACAAACGAAATATGTAATATATTGTCTTTTCGTGTAGTGTTTTGAGGGGCATCATTTTTCACAGTGCTGGTATCTCGTGTACCATACAAAGAAGAACCTACATCTGGATACATCTAGATTCTTGATACCTAGAGGCATCTCAGATTCCCGTTGACCCTTCATATATAACCCAAAACTGTGTTCCACAGGAGATATCGCTTGTGTGAGATTGGACGATATCTCCTAGGAGATATCACTTTTTTGCACAATGCCCTGAAATGCTTATACGTCATGAACTTGAAGACATCACAATGCTATGACATCACTGCACTGTAAATCTAGTGCCACTGTTGTCTTCAGAGATGCTCATTTCATTGTACCTTTTGAGTCACATTGTACCTTTTAAGCCTTATGCTATCTTTTGTTTTTTTAGCCATATGGAGCCTGTTTGGGGAGACACTAGATATCGATCATTCTCTTGAGATGATGTCTTAACTTTACATGCTTCTTGAATTTGGCGTTGGCACAGATAATGGAAATTCTCGGAACCATGGTTTAGCTGTTAGGCTGCATAAAAGATTAAATGTTTCTCGGGCTCACTTTTTTTCAAAAGTGACGAGCGCGGTAGGACTTTTTAAAAACGTTTTGATAGAACAAAAGTGACAAGGGAGGAGCACAACAAGTGACATTTATAGGTCTTTTCTCTAAGAAATAGAACTTGGAAAGTTTAGCACGTGTTTATGAGTTGTAGATTCAGTCACACTCGTTCTTACAGACATGTAGTGGACATTCCTATAGTGGACAAAATGGATGGTCGGGACGCGGTCAAATCACAATTATTTTTTTCAAATGGCAATAAAAGAATCTTACGCACACAAATAAAAGTGACGCGCCAAAGCCCGAGAAACGTTTCAATTTTTCTGTTTAGCCTCATGTAAATGATACTATCAGTGGATTGTCCTAACGATCAATATCCCTAGTGGAATATCGTATAAAATTGATGCTAAAGCCAAGAAGCCATTCATCAATACATCCTCTTGATATGGTCACACTGTTGAAATTGCTTTAGTCGTTGATATTTTGATAAATTGCAAACAGTTTATCTAAATAAAACCGATCAGAAAAGGTATACACATACGCACGCACGCACGCACGCACGCACGCACGCACGCACGCACGCACGCACGCACGCACGCACGCACGCACGCACGCACGCACGCACGCACGCACGCACGCACGCACGCACGCACGCACGCACGCACGCACGCACGCACGCACGCACGCACATCTCTTCTTAATGTCATTTTATGTCTATGTACACAGAAGAAAAACATATTTGGCTGACATTTACCTAAGTGTTTCGATAATGAAACGCTTTACTTTTACCTGGGAAAAGCGAGTGACATATCAGTGGATTTTCCTTTTCTCATGTTATGAAGTGGGTATTTGTGAATGTTTGTAGGTGAGTGTTCAGGCTTTACGATATGTATATATAAGCACATTTTACCCACTGTATATATCTGTATTTGTGATTTGTACTTTGCTTTTGAAAAAAACTAATTCTATATATTTTATTGTTTGCAGCAAGGCACTAGTTCGGATACAGTTCTGCTCAAAAGGTCTTTGAGACAAGCTTACGAGGACCAACTTGCTATGTTACAAGAAGCTGAGGAAAACCTTACCCAACAAATAGCGGCGCTGCAGCACCAGAGACAGGAGATCACACAAAGAAAGAGGAGCCACTATATGTGTCTGGTCAACCTCATCACATGTTACAGGAAACGGAAGTGAACATACCGGAAGTGACTTCACGGAAGTGGAAATGATGTCGCTTGTGACATAACCAATTCTGCCCAATTGTTACATGTGTTTGTAGGAGAGAAGTGCCTGGCGTTCCAGATTCTAAGAAAAGCCACAGTAGAGATCGAAAGAAATTAAATCATAATTCTGGTCAGGGATCATTAAAACAAAGAGGAGTGCTAGATGTTGTTCAACCTTTCTACCATCAAAGTTCTACCAATAACATCGTTCTGGTTTGAACATTCAAGAAATTCATTCTCACTGTTCAACGCGTTTTCACTGTATCAAAGACAATGTAAAGATTGAACAAATAAATTGTATTTATTGTTCACATTTTCCCTTGTATATTATGTGGACCCGCTGCTAAAACACATCATCAATCAGATAGTTAAAGTCACAATGCCGTCCCCCAAGTGTCATCGAGGCGGAGGTTGATGACGTCAGTAACACGTGACCACAGACCAATAGCATTGTCGCTGTCTCTTTCTTGGTTGGGGGACTAGGCTCGTCTGTGTGTTTCGGAATGGCGTTTCCTCAATGCGTAGTAAAAATCGAAGAAGGTTACTCGGTAGACGAACTGGGTTTTGTCTGTTCTCCGTCTCTGGAACCTGAAACATGGATTTAAAACACATAATGGAATTGAACAGAATTAAATGTCGACTTTGGATGAAAATGCAAGGTTGATACGGTGAAACATTATTTCTTACGAACTGTAACAAGATGGTCCTTCAAACGTTAAACATCCAGCACAAGTTTTGAAACACTTCTTGTTTCGAACTACGAATGAGTCGATATTGTTCATAACCTTCGTTTAGCAAGGTCCGGTGTATATGATAAGGCGGTGGGGGTAGCCTAGTGGGTAAAGCGTTTGCACATCACGCCGGAGGCACGGGTTCAAATTCCCCGCATGGGAATATGTGAAGCAAATCTCCGATGAAGCCCATTTCTGGTGTCCCCCGACATGATGTTGCTGGAATGTTGCTAAAAGAGGCGTAAAACCCAACTCATTCACTCACTCACTCTCCGTATTCGAAGGGAACGACATTGTGAAATCAGTCTAAATCATGATTACTTGTAATCGTATTTTTATTCAAATGTGTCTGTTTGACATTTGTAGTATTCATTTTAACTGGAGTAAGGGTAGAATCCCTTGCGGTTTGTTAAATGTTTGAAAGAGTGAGCAAGTTGGCTTTGTCGCCTCTTTTCACGTTTTATTACTGTGATTCAGTATAGAAGTGAACGCCGAAATAATTAAAACCGATGAAACCGACCGAGGCTGGTGCACCGAACTAACAAAACATGATCGTGACAATTGGGATTCAAACCCAGAATGATAAATGTCTGGCATGACGAACTGCAAAGCCTTGGTCGACTGGTCCATCCGTCCTTCAAAGGGTATGAATATAAGGGTAAACTAATATAAAAACATAACAGAGTAATACGAAAAAACGCCCCAACCAAACAAATAAAAATATCATTCATTATCTGACGTTGTACATGCATTTATACGCAATGCTGAAAATATAATGGTCGTATTTGCGTCATAAGAAACCACAAAGAGCAATAATACATACATTTATAAACCGGATTCTGTATGAGCAAAGTGAGCAAAATGTTCGTCACCATGCAGGTCCGGGTTCAATTCCCCATAAAGTCACAGTGTGTGAAGCCCATTTCTGGTGTTCTCCGCTGTGATATTGCTGGAATATTGCTAAAAGCGGACTAAAACTAAACTCACTCACTCAATAAAACGAAACAAACGTAATCAACAATACACCATTGTTTGGTTTGGTTGATGTGATTAACGAGGCGTGGACACTGCTAGGTGTCATTGGGTGTGACGTCATAAAGAGCCGGCCATTCCTCGAATGGGATAGGAGTGGTATGTTCAGGGTACACATTACTAGGTTTGCGCTTCCAGAAGAAAGGCTTTACTGATCAAAGATGTCTGGTTTGAATAGGTTTGGCTCTGCAAGTCAACTACTGGGTAGAAAATGTTGCCATTTCCTTTTTGACAAATCACATATCCGGTCTAGTAACTAGCAACTGTATCAATGATCCATTTATTACTGAGTGAGTGAGTGCGTCAGCCAGTCAGTCAGTTTAGTTTTACGCAGCACTCAGCAATATTCCAGCTATATGGCGGCAGTCTGTAAATAACCTAGTCTGGACCAGACAACCCAGTGATCAACAGCATGAGCATCGAATTGAGTAATGCGGAACCGACGACATGAGTCAACCAAGTCGGCGAACCTGACCACCCGATCCCATTAGTCGCCTCTTACGACAAGCATAATGACCTTTTATGGCAAGCATGGGTTGCTGAAGACCCCGGGACCTTCACGGGTCGATACATTTGTTAAAATGAGTAAGAGCTTACTTTTACTTTACGCAATATTCTAGCACAATCACACGATGGAGGACACGACTAAAAGGCTTCACACATTGTGCAAATGTGAGGAATATAACCCGGGTTTGAACTTGACGAGCGAACGACTTTACCGCTTGGCCCCCATTTTTTTAAATGTAAACAAAGCTTCATTGAGTTCACAGTATTTGTAGCAGATAGCACTCTAGAATACCAAAACACAAGACACAAAACCGTGTTGTACACTTTCACTGTATCGCAAACCTACATTCTTTTAGATTTGTTTGACCACGTGTGATGAACGTTGCACTAGTACTGACAGGAAAATTTGCTTTTCAAATTTTATTTGGTAAAACTTTTATGTTGTTTCTAGTTTGAAGTCTGTGACCGATCTCGAAATAACAGAAATGATTTCAGGACCTCAGTAATGAGGAAGTTTTCATAAATCACTCTATAGAATAAACATATTCATAATTAACGTAACACACCGCATGGCAGAATTTCTGCAACGCTACAAACAAACAAGATATACGGATACGGATGTGGGACACGTGGCAATAGTACAATTACATCGTCTTGTGAATGAAAGTGGAACACAATTTGTATGTTGAAAACGAATTTAGAAATGTATGTTTGACAATCGGTGAAAGAATGTTAGGATTTTATGGACCTTCTAACAAATAGTTGGACGATTGACGATCGAAAAGGGGAGAGAACTCGCACGGGTCTCACGAATTGAGTTGGCAACAGATGTGGGATACAGGGAATACCGGACGTCAGATGTACAAACTTAGAGAATCATTGAAAGCTGGTCATAAAATCCGTCGTCGTAAAAGGCGTGATGAGGTTATTCTTTCACGACTTAGACTTGGACACTGTGTGCTCAATGCTTACAGGAGTAATATAGACAAGGCGGTTTCTTCTAAATATTTCCATTGCAATTTGGAGACGCCAGAAAATATCGAACATTTTCTAATTACATGCCCCGGGCACTGTAACATGCGACACAATCTCAGAAATGCTTTGCTTGAGGTTGATGATGTATTTTCATTAGAGGCGGTTTTGGGCCCCAATATTATGTATGGGTCTGTGCAACGGGCAGTTTTAGATTTTGTCTCGTCTTCTGGAAAATATGATATTATCTAGACAGGCACTCGAACGGCTTTGATGTAAGTCTATGGTTTTTAAAACATTTTAACACTCTGTCATATGAACCTACTGCTTTGTTAATGAACAAGTATCTGGTCTTTCAGAAATGAAAGTGGTTACTTAAGGTTTTTAGTCCGTAAAACTCAGCAGAGG
Source organism: Haliotis asinina (assembly GCF_037392515.1). NCBI lineage: Eukaryota > Metazoa > Mollusca > Gastropoda > Lepetellida > Haliotidae > Haliotis > Haliotis asinina. Next base: position 10,251,150 of record NC_090295.1, on the reverse strand, counting down.
TTATTCGATATGCTTATTTTCCTATCTAAAGTAATATTGATACTGTTGCCGTCTCTTTTATTTTAATTAAACGATGTAGTTGCATACGGTTGTTATTTAAATGAAGTCAATGTGCTGGGCGCAAATAGGCTTTTTACCGGCCCAAGTCGCCCTAAAACACTAAAACAAACCACCCATCCATGAATTTTCCCTTTGGAGATTTTTCACCCACGTCGAAAAATTCGAAACAGCGTTGGAAATTCACATTTTCTAACTGATACATATAGTGAATGAAAGTGCAAGATCTGACAAAACAATAAACACAAAATGTCTTTCAAATGTTGAACTAGTATACTTGGTGGTTCATGGACGAAAACTAATACAAGAAATACAAGGCTATAAAGGTAATGTCATCATCTGAAAATAATCAGAATATCAAAGCCAGGTTAATTATAATTCTCAGTTTAATTATCATACGTGATTTCATTAGATTTGAATGTTGCATACACATGTGATATTTGAAATTATACTTTGACCTTCAAATTCTAATATTTTAATTTGTCGAACTCCATTCGGACAAAGATCATCTCACAACCGTTCAGTAGCGCCTGGAAGAGGAAGATTTTAGAAGAGCTTCCTTCAACATAAATCTTTTTATGCTGTTAAACTCTGCAAATCGGCAATATTCCGGGATATGACGACTGTTTCAAAATAGTCGAATATGGACAAGACAATCCAGTGGTTAATATCATGAACACGAATTTAAGAAGCTGCGATACGACGACATTTGCCAAGCTCGTTCACTCGCCTCCTTCAACAAGGCCAAAGCTGACCCGACTCTTCGCGGGCTCTCAAAACCTTTATCTCATAGTTTCGAGATGAATGCTTTGGGATTGACGTCACCATCAAAACGTTTCCAGACTGAACAACGTGGTCTAAACTCATCAACATCAAATAAACGTTTAACCTTGTTTCACTTTAACCATGGGTGGATGCTTTCCTTTTTCCCCATGTGACTTTCCCCCGAGTGAGTGAGTCAGTGAATGAGTGTGGGTTTCCCCCGCCTTTAATAATATTAATATTCCTGTGAAATAATACACCAGAAATGGACGTCACACACTGTACCCATGCGGAAAGTCCATTTCAGGATTTTGAATATCACAGTCAGAACATTAACTGAAACCCTCCAAAGTAAAATATGAAAGGAACTCAGCATGAATGAATACATTATGAATGATCGATCCTGGGCCTGCCAAACCAGTGATTGATATCACAAGCAGCAGTCCAGAGGGGTTGACTTGCCGGTCAGAAAAGCTGACCACCCGATCCAAGTAAGGGTCAAGTAAAGGTCGCTAGGAATCAATTCAGTTCCTGCGAATCAGTCGTCATGAGAATATGCAGGAATGGTGACATAATGTATTTATTTTCATCATTTCCTCATCCTAGCAGTCTACAGTTGCCATTTGTATTGCTTAAAATAAATACAATACCATTTTCCTCCTATTTTTCTTTTCTTTTATAGAGCACGCGTGTCTTGTCACTGGTCAACGTGCGTCATTTGGCCTATTAGATCAAAGAGAAGCCTGCTAATGTTGCTGTTCCGACACATAGGATGTGTGTTAATTAATGAACACCCCCTTCAGACTTCTCCAGCTGTGGCCTAAGCTGTGTTAATATATACTGACGACAAAAGTAAGTGATCAAATCACAGTAAGGTGTTGGAATTAATTTCGGTGGCGTAGATCGATGTCTGTAGCGGTCATCTTGATGGGCGACACACGCACGGTGCTTTAACAGGACGGTTGATTACCGTGGGTTGCCCTCGGTGTTGTCAGTCGTTCCTTGAAGCGGCTGCATTGATGACTGCGAGTTAGCTGCCAGGTGTGCTTCTCTTGTGGGAACGTGTGTCACGTGCTGTTCATGCATGATGTAAAATGTCACCGTTGTGTTTAGGCGCAGCGCAACTGTTTAGTACATGAACACCACAAACGACACTCAAAGCTTGTTGTTAGTGGAGATTAACGAGATCAGGTGGCTGACATGGCCCGTGCACAATCGACGCTCATAGCCTAGATTATCACTGGATTGTCTGATCCGGACCTGTATCTTTGCAGACCAGCATTATATGAATAGTTGGGAAACTGGTGAACACAGAACTAAAACACTTTTGAAATGCAAGCAAAATCAAAATTCAATATTGAAGCAATATCGCAATTCTGGAACACCAGTCGAGATTGTAGGAGAATCGAATCCTGGTCTTCAGCGTGACGAGCGGACGCTTTAACCCAATAATCTATTCCACTAGGCCATGCCATCTACTTCTTGGACTGAGTTGCGTTCTTTGGGCGTACAGGACCACCAACACTGTGGGTTTCATTGTACCAGATTCGAACTTATTATGAGTCCCTTTTTGTCATTAACATACCTATGTTCATAGTAATCATCGAATTCCAACATCACTTTGGGGTCTCCCCCGACAACAGTTCAGAGCGGCAGTAAGCCTATTAGTTTCCGTTCACAACATTCATTGACTGAAGACTATTTGGCATTAATGTATATGACCTAGAATCTTAGAGAAGAAACGAAGAAACGCATGCACTCTATAGCAAATCCATCAAACTGGGATTTGATGGTCTACTTGGTCTATATTGTTCTAAAGTCGGTCCCTCACTCGTTCACTACAGTTAATACATTTTAAGATTCTGCGTGATTGTTGCTCCTTTGCCAGGAATATGCACTCGAGGTGAACCTCACTGCTCACTCAATCACGCCAAGGAAATCCCGAGACTAAGTGTAAGGCGGTCAAAGAAGACAGTGCTATAATGCTGACTTAACCAGACCGGTAGCTTGACGTCCTTGGAGATCAAGCATTGACGTATCGAAGACATACTCGAAACGAGCATGACAACAGCTTAACAATGCCTCTACGAGAGAAGTCATTGATCATGAACATCCTTCAACAGAAATGTCCAAATCTATTGTGATCTGGGCTGTTTTGTTCCAACGTCCATGCTGCCATTTCATACACAAATATATCTCAGAATAAGGCATGAGTGTTGTTTTATGCCACAGTCAGGCCTCCCCGCTTTACAACTGAGAGCCATGTCCTGGATTAAGCCGTTCAACGTTTGTGAGGAAGGGATACCCTGAAACCCACCCAACCCTCAAATCCTACCCTAACCTTCAGACCCCAACCAAAACCCCAACCCTCAAACCTCTCATTAAACAGTGAGGTAATGAAAGAAATACGTGGAAGCGAGCATTATCAAGCTAATTTTCACTGTAAATGACTGCATAATTGTCAGTACGGTTTTGAACTACATGCATTATTGTAGACAACGATACTGAGTTAAAATAAAATGAAGGCTACCTCATGCCGCATTCAGCAATAAGTCCCACGTAAAGTCAGGCGCCTCATCTCCAGCCCGACATGATCTTTAGTTCAGACAAAGACCCGAAACTAAACCTTTGGACAGATACAGTACCCCAATCACCCACCCACCCACCTAATTTTTTAAAAGAACAAATTAGTATTCAGGCCAGACGAAGTTCAACGGTGCAACAGGTAGAACCTGCAACCGGTTCCTATATACAGACCAATACCTAATCATAAATCCAGTCCACACACTGTACCCTCAACTTGACCGGAAAGACCAGACAGTTATCATCGTGGTCTATAAGCCTTAACAATATGCTGATGGAATCTGGTGCAGCGAAGTGTTGGTTAGTGTCATGCCCGAGGGCACTGGTCAGTCCATGTTTCGTCATATCGCCAGTGCACTAAGTACCATAGCAGGAATGACCATCAAGAATCTTGTTGTCGGGTGATGAAGTTACAGAACAATTTGGGACGTGTTAATGTCTGTGTGCAAGTGGTGATTAGCTAACTCACATGTGAAAGGGAGAGGAAGTCTTGATGATGATATGTTCTTAGCGCCACAGTCACCAAGTCTGGACCAGACAGTTGACTGATCAACGTCGTGAGCATCAATCGACGCAGCGAGGGTACGATATCATGAACCAACCAAGTCAACAAGCATGACCACATGATCCCTTTAGTCGCCTCTTACGACAAGCATGTTTAGTCGAAGACCATTTCGAATCCATGTCTTCTCAGGTCGAGAGTTATGGAGCGGAGGCATGGCTTGGAGTATGAATGTGAATGAGAATATGAATGTGTAGGAATGTGAGTATGAGTCTGGATGTGGTTATGAGCGAGTGAGTTAAAAGTTATCGTCACATCGGCAATATTTCAGCCATAGTGTCACGGGATATGATTATGAGTGTGCATGGATGTGATTATGAGTTTATGTGTATAAATATATATCAGTATGCGATTCTCAGTTCTTAAACTGAGACTGTTTCAAGCACAAATATTGTGTTTTTTTTTACAAACACGCACTTCCGCGTTCAATGAAATATTTACCACCATTATCTTTTGACTACCATTACCTTTTGATTTTCACCGTGTCCGCCCACAGCAGTAGATAGCGTCAGTAAAATACCGTTTTCCGCGAAGGAATTACACATGCCCGCGCCATCGCAGCATGCATCTTGAGCTGTTATCCAGAAATGGGCATTGTAAAAATATTTATAAACTGAAACCTAATATAAATAGTTCTTAGATGCTTAGGTAGGTACTATCTTCATCTTTGAGAATTCCTTAATATCCCAGGCAACAGAAGCCACAGGAGAATATCCCTTTATAGACAGGACAAAATAAGTTACGAAGATTGGTACTTTTATGATTGAAATTTCATCAGTGTATCCATGAATAAATAAATCATAATTCAAAATTTACATATATCCCTAACTATTTTTGTCCAGTATAGGTGTAACGGCTATCTTGGTAAATAAAACGTTAAAACCCTGAAAGTATCTCAATGACACACAACTCATAAAATTCTAAATTGAAATGTAAACTGAATGGATGTAAACTGACCTTCATATCCTGGCAATCAGTATAACCAAAGTTTATTGTATGTCTACTGCTCAAGGAGTAGCGGAAATGCTTAACACGTGTCGTCAATAAAGAATTCTTAGAATTTACTTCAATATTTATGTGCGTTTGCTAGTAGCTCTTAACTCGGTGCGCCTTGAGGCAGCTGAATAATCTCAAGGGAGTTGACAATACGACGTTCTGTTGAGACTGACATCCAATGATCAAGGGAAATAAATACCAGCGCACAGAGCACGCCCTAGCTGCATGACTATGTGCGCTATGTAAATATCATTTAACATTAAATTATCATTAACATATAATATATAAAGTTATAACAGATTTAAAAAGCGACGCGTGCACTAGTGAGAAATTGGAGTCATTGTTAAACGAAGGATTACGACACATCTTACTCTTTCTGTAACCAGGTACAGTCGATAATTTGTGCTTTGATTGATTATCAGTGTATAACGAGACGAAGAGACGGATGCTTGATTGACCAATCAAATCACTGAATCACTTGCACTGTACATTTAGTAAGTAACATGCTATCACATGACTGACACATTTCTTTACCTGGCAAGTATCTACAGCTGCCAAGTGGGCCTTCTCGGCGATTGTATACACTAACTCTTATAGACCGAGTGCTGATTTATTTGCACAATGCATGCGAAGACATTCGTGAATACGTCGAGAAAGCGATTTGGCGATGTGCTTATTATCTGAGGATTAATGCGTCTGACTATTAAAGAGTTTTGGCAAGAAAATCGGTGAAATCGTACGCTACTCACAGAGCAGACAATTTGTAGACAATCACAGATTGTGAAACACGTCCCTTGGAAATACTTTCTCTTAACCGCAATGTTGGCGTGCTTGTTCTAAAATGATCGGGTAAAAGAAGTTTTAAGTCAAGACGCGTTTGCAGTCATTGAACACTCGCTCAACTGGACTTGAAGAATGTTCCCTTTGAACATCAGTAATTTGATATGCATCTATCGAATAATAGAACAAATCACCACCCTATAAAATATGTATTTGAAGAAACAGCTGTAAACTTACAAATACAAATACTACGAAACAGTCCCGAGTAAACTTCAAAAAATGGTCCAGAACACATCTGTGATGTTTAGATAAAATACATCACCGTTGGACAACTGTTAAAACATAAGCAATTAAAACGTGTGTAAATTTATGTATTCTCCAGAAGTGTATTTGTGCATGTGAATTCTACAAAATGGCAGATAAATGTTTGGGAAATGATTGGAAGCATGGTGGGGTGGCCTGGTGGTTAATGTGTTGCTCGTCACACTGAAACCAGCGTGTGGTTCAATATGTTAACAATATGTGAAGGTCATTGTGTTCCCCACTGTGGCATTGCTATATAATGTTAAACGCGGCGTAAAAGCATACTGACTCATTCTGATATCGTAATTATACTATCCCCATAAAAAGGAAACACACGGGCGATTTGTAGGTTTTAAACATCTGTTAATTACCTTTTCCGTTCAAACAATCGTCAAAATATTAAACAAATGTGTTCATAACTTGATTTTCAACCATTGCACGAGTACAAAATCGGTTTTACCTGAAAATGCTGATTCTGGTAAGATTCTTCATAAAGGATTGGAAAGGCATCGCCACAACGCACCAGAAATCACCTCTCAGTTGAGATTGTGCAGTAAAGGGCATTCATTGCCTGGCAATAAAAATCTGATTACTTTCACAAATTGGCATTCATTTTGAAGGAGTTTCAAGGTCAAATCACTACGTCACGTCTTGGCTCTGCGACACGGAACATCGCCATTGAAAGAATGCATGCTGGAGATTATGTAACTTCTGGTGCCAGGCGTCTGAATGTTAGTCTGAGCATGATATCATTGCTTGCAGCTCGTTGCAACCCAAGATATAACAAATGATCGTCCCCGTACAGACAGGCCTGGAGTTACCACTGCAGCCCGAGATCGGTACATCCGGGTACTACAGTTGCGTGATCGTACTGCAACGAGTGAGAGTACAGCATCCTAGGTGCCTGGACTTCAGAGGATGTCCAGTTCAACTGTGCGGAACGGTCAAAAAGATTAGTCTGAGAGCCAGGAATCCCGGCGTCGGGGTCATGCCATGGCGTCACCATCGCGCTCAACGTCTCCATTATCTAAAAGTATCAACTTGGTTGGACAGACATTACCGTCTTCTAAACAGATGTGAAAGATTCATGCGCTAAAGTCTGAGAGTGAACGAGCGATTCATGCGCTAAAGTCTGAGTGTGAACGAGCGATTCGTGCACTAAAGTCTGAGAGTGAACGAGCGATTCATGCGCTAAAGTCTGAGTGTGAACGAGCGATTCGTGCACTAAAGTCTGAGTGTGAACGAGCGATTCATGCGCTAAAGTCTGAGTGTGAACGAGCGATTCGTGCGCTAAAGTCTGAGAGTGAACGAGCGATTCATGCGCTAAAGTCTGAGTGTGAACGAGCGATTCGTGCGCTAAAGTCTGAGTGTGAACGAGCGATTCATGCGCTAAAGTCTGAGTGTGAACGAGCGATTCATGCGCTAAAGTCTGAGTGTGAACGAGCGATTCATGCGCTAAAGTCTGAGAGTGAACGAGCGATTCATGCGCTAAAGTCTGAGTGTGAACGAGCGATTCGTGCGCTAAAGTCTGAGTGTGAACGAGCGATTCGTGCGCTAAAGTCTGAGTGTGAACGAGCGATTCATGCGCTAAAGTCTGAGAGTGAACGAGCGATTCATGCGCTAAAGTCTGAGTGTGAACGAGCGATTCATGCGCTAAAGTCTGAGAGTGAACGAGTGATTCATGCGCTAAAGTCTGAGAGTGAACGAGCGATTCATGCGCTAAAGTCTGAGAGTGAACGAGCGATTCGTGCGCTAAAGTCTGAGAGTGAACGAGCGATTCATGCGCTAAAGTCTGAGAGTGAACGAGCGATTCGTGCGCTAAAGTCTGAGAGTGAACGAGCGATTCGTGCGCTAAAGTCTGAGAGTGAACGAGCGATTCATGCGCTAAAGTCTGAGAGTGAACGAGCGATTCATGCGCTAAAGTCTGAGTGTGAACGAGCGATTCATGCGCTAAAGTCTGAGAGTGAACGAGCGATTCATGCGCTAAAGTCTGAGAGTGAACGAGCGATTCATGCACTAAAGTCTGAGTGTGAACGAGCGATTCATGCACTAAAGTCTGAGTGTGAACGAGCGATTCATGCGCTAAAGTCTGAGTGTGAACGAGCGATTCATGCGCTAAAGTCTGAGTGTGAACGAGTTATACATGCTTGAAAATACATTTTTTCAACAGATATCTTGTTTTTGCGTGTGTTTTTTTTCTTTTTTGTTTTGATAGTATATATTGGAGTAGTGGTGATTGGTTAGAGATGTTAAAGTGGTTCGTTGTTTGACTGATGTTTAACGAGTGGCTGGAACTGAATACGCTTGTCATTGCTTGACTGCGGTACTGGATGGTTCGAACTGTATACGTTGTCAATTGTGTGATCTGGACACAGGTTTATAGATTGATTAGAACCGTGTACGTTGTCCATTGTTTGACTATGGCACTGTTTATGTATTGGTTCGATCAGTGGTTCCGATAGTGGCTTGCATGTTGGTCGTAGCAGCTTGTCCAAGATTGGTTTCAGCTGTAGTTCATGGTTAGACGGAACCACTTGTTATTACGCTGGCTTGGACAATGGTTCCAGACGTTTCTTATAGTGGCCGTGCCAATAGGGATGATTTGTTTGATCAGTGGTTTTATTTGGCAGTGGTTCATACACTGTGTCGAGCAAAGGCTCCCAGAATGGATGTGGGAGTATATGATAAATCGGCTATCGCGGTGCTCCAATGTGTCTACCATGTGATTCTGAAATTCAAGTGAATGTGCGGTTGTATTTCAGGAATGGTGATCAAATTTCTAGCTGAAGATTTCGTATTATCAGTAGCATTCAAATGAAATAAAAACAATCAGACATTTATTCTCCCACGCCTTCTAGACAAGCAGCAATAGAAGGTCTTCCATTTAGGCAGCCAGTCAGGAGTGAAGAACTTATAAAAAAAAGACACATTCCATTCAGAGCAACGGAATAATTATAACGCCAAGAAAATAACGGCTTTATGATGCCTTGGGTCGGGCAAGTTCCCGGTCGGAGAAGCTGTACCGTGACATTTCCTGAATGGAACATTAACTACAATCCTTTGTCTTTACATTGACTAAATTCGATGTGTCAGCAGACACACAGCAACAGAGCGTTGTAAGGTATCCTGAAGTCCTTCAACTGACACCAGTCTGGCGGGAATAAATACTCTCATCCTTTTCTTTTGAGACCAACCAACCAACAGATGACTGTAATAAGATCCCATAGTCTGCCTAACAGGAACGGCCAGTTCAGTCACTTTGATTCAGTTCACTTAAGTGTGGTTTATCAGGTCACGCCAAATCCAGATCTGTATTGTTGTTACTTGTGTATTGACTTTACCATTAACGTTGATGCCAGTCTTGAAACTCATCACCCTGTGACAATGACATGAGTATATCTTTCGCTATTTCTTGTGGGTGATGCTTTTGATATTCCTTAAGATCGATATTTCTTTTTACAGATCATCCTGTTTTCATATACATTGATGCTGATGTTTGCTTTTTGACTTGACCATTAACGTTAACGCCAGTGATGTATTCTCTTATGTTTTGTGGGTGATGTATCTAAATATTCTGTAAATTAAGATACAGATCAATGTATTTTCATATACACGATAACTCCATGCCTCAAATTTCATATTTCAAATCTGAAATACAAAGAGTGTGGTTATACCGCAGGCCTTTGATGTGTGCACATGTTGGCTTTCAGACAAACCCTCTTAAACTCATACCAGTTTACTTTATATACTGATAATTGATAAGAACACGTTTTCATCTATTGATAGTAAGTACCATATAGTTCTGCCTGCAGATAGTTAATACAAAACCATTTTGTGTAGATATTATTATACCGTTCTACTGATTAATTATTCTGTGAGGTCACTCTAATATATTATCAGCTGGTGCCATACAATTTCATTCCGCTAATAATTAACATCCCTTTCAATATCGATACATGATACGAAGTCATCCCGGTGTAATTTATCAGACCAGTTTGTCCTGATAATTAACACAGTACAGTTCTGTTTCTCTGATAGTTGGTACCATGTCACCTTGCTGCTCAAAAATTTGAAAACTTTGATGATTTCTTTTTGGGTGAGTGAGTTTATTTTTATGCTATATTCCAGCTATATGGCGGCTGTCTATAGATAATCCAGTCTGGCCAGACCATTATATTTGACTTAAACATAAATTCAGATTGTGATATCTGTTTTAGTTGTGTAATAATTTTAAACGTGTTTACCCTCATTATCCTAATCATTAATAGGAGCTATGGGGTAGCTTGGGTCGCTCGTCACGTCAAAGGCCCGGGTTCGATTTCCCACATGGTGACAAAGTTTGTGACCCATTTCTGGTGTTCCCAGCCATGATAATGCTGGAATATTGTTAAAATCGGCGTAAAACTAAACTCACTTAATAAAACTTCAATTCTGCGTTAATGTAAAATGAATATTTGTAAAATATGGATATGTATTCATATATACGACATACATAAACAGAGATTCACTATGCATGCCATGTGATCTTAATATATGTAAAAATGTTGGTTAATGTTGCCCTGCCTAGTGATCGATGGTAAGGGTACGAGTGAGTGAATGAGTTTAGTTTTACGCCTCTTTTAGCAAAATTCCAGCAATATCACGACAGGGGACACCAGAAATGGGCTTCTCACTTTGTACCCATGTGGGGAATCGAACCCGGGTTTTAGGCGTGACGAGCGAACGCTTTACTCAGTAGACTATCCCACCGTCCTATAACTGATGAGAATAGGATTAAGAAGCTTAATGTAGGCAGCGCGAAACCTGTCTTGACCAACCCAGTGGTTGATATTGTGAGCAACGGACCTATCTGCCACATGTTAGTAACCATAGTTTTTATGATAATTAAGGCTGTCTAATCATGGGTTTTCTACCTGAAAGTCAAAGGCTTCGAAGGAGATGGTGCTGCAATAATGAGATCGGTGCGTCAACACAGGCGCCTTACTTAGGAAAGGGAAGCCACTCTTAACACCCCTGGATACTACGTGTTATAAAACATTAAAGCTGAAGAATAACTTTGACCATAATTGATAATTAAGGAAAAGGAAATGAACACGGTACCCTAGTTAATTAGGAACCATTTATGGATTCTCTCAGTCTCTTCTGTATGGTTTCACATAATTTCTCGTCACACCTCGTATAATCACGTCAATCGTTGTTACATGGCTGCTGTTTCAGGAACAGGTTGATTTAACGTCACTGAACCAGCCATTTTACATACAGGTGCATACTGCAGTCAAACACCCATGTATCGAGGTTAAATAATTCCAGTTATCCGAGGTTTAACAGCCGCAAAATAATTACGAGCGATAGAAATATGCAGGCGATGATCTTTTACTTTGATGCAACCGTAAGTTGAACATACAAAGGAAAATATGAAAAGTGTTATTTTTTTTTAAAAAAAACAAAAAAACAACCGAACTATAAATAAAACTATACGTATCAGAGCAAACGAGATCGTAGCATTGAAACGAGTAGTGAATAGATGCATTTACAGCTTAAACTGAGCAAAAGGCTAATAATAGTATGCATTTCATATAAGTAGTTAACGACCTTTTAATCTGGCATTTAAGACATCAATGCTATTTCAAAGTGTGACGTATGACGCCATTTAACACGCTGGAAGGTAAGTACGAAACACGTATCTGTAAATGCTGCGTATAGAAAGATATTAACTTCTCAGCGTTCTTCTGTGAAGCGCTGTTTAACATTTGGATTTTTTGCCTTTTTTATGAAATAGAACGACATAAATCATTTTAATTATACTGAGTCTGAAGAGAGTCCATATACCATGGCTATAAATGACCACTGAAGTGAGAGCAAAAACGTTTTTACCTTTTTATGTATCTGCGTTATTCAAACACACTGGATACACTGCTGGTCAAGAGTAATTCCCTCGAGCGCTCCACACTGGGAGTTGATCCCGAATTGATCATGGGAACGATATACGGAGCAGTACACTACGCACCAGTCGCAAATCCGCTGAAGTTTTGCAATATCGGTTTGAGATGTGGACGAGTGATTGCTTGCATCGTCATCTCAAGGAAAGATCACAGTTATGTTGAAGCGACAAGTCAGAGAACAATATTTGCATTTGAATCACAGCTAGGGATATTTCACGTCTTCACAAGTAATCCCCTCCGGGATTCGAACCCACACCCTCAGGCACCTAATCGCCAGCACACAAAAACAGCTGCCTAACCCACTCAGCCACCGCGACTTCCACAATCATTTGTTAAAAGGAAGTTAAAGATTAACACGATCTGTTTTGTTCTTTCAGTTTACTGAACTAAAACATTACCAGTACAACCAGTCAACCACTACATTGCGTTGCTCACAACTGATCAGTGATTTTTAAATACATGCGGGTCAGTTTGGTGGACTGTTAGTTAAAGCGTCAGATCCTCACGTTGAAGACTGGGTTAGAATATTGCTAAAACCAGCGTAAAACTATACTCACTCACTCACTCACATGCCTGAGACAAAGTTGGAACGGTACAATGTATTCTGGTTTAGCATAATATCTTATAACTAATGAAAGTTTTCATCGCTTTTAAATATTTAAACGTATACCCCTAAATACAGTGATCATGAGGAAGTGGGCGCTTGAATGAGTGTTGTTGACAACTGCTTCCATGTTATCTGACGACGGCCAGTAAATAATCAAGGCAAGAGTATCCAATGACAGAATATCACGAACAGGAAATCAATAAAGAAGTAGATCCTGAACGTAGAACCTTGTTATTCAACGATTACGAGAAATATACTCTATTTTTGAATACCTTGAAGGGAACCGATGCAATGTATGTCTTGTTTTTCAATTCAACATTTCATTAAATACGACAGTATATGAAATCATGAAAAACTGTAATTGACGGATAAATTGTCAATAAACGTGATTCATATTGAGTTAAAAAGATAAAAATAGTCTATATTTCAGATAAAACGTTTGTGGCAACTTGTTAATGTGTGCTAATGTTTGATAATATATGAGTACACAGTGCTTTGATGGAAGCCACGGTGGTTGAATGGGTTACGTGGTTGTCTTTGTGTACCTAACACCCTAAGGGCGTGGGTTCGAAACCCTGGTGGAACTCAACCCAACAAAAGTAATTGAATCTGTACTTTACTGAGAAAGTGTAATTCCAAATATAACATGTTAGATATGATGGTTATATTTCATGAAACATATGTACATTTCTGAAACATTTAATATGCTCCTGCGAACACAAAACTTGTTACTATTAGATACTTATTTATTCATCGTTTTATATGCTATTGAGGAGTTGCAATTTTAAAGAAGCTATTTGAGGAAATTACAAACTGAAGTTTATCTTGATCTTACAGTTTTGAACGGTAAGTCAATGTCCTCAGTCGGTCTTGATTTCAAGAATTAATTCCTCTGTAAATTCTTCAACAGGTTCAATGTTATATTTAATCATAATCTGGCTGAAATATCCTATTGTATTTGAAATGTATGCATGTATGATGCAGGGATTAATAGATTGTATTGGAAATGTATGCATGTATGATGCAGGGATTAATCGATTGTATTGGAAATGTATGTATGTATGATGCAGGGATTAATAGATTGTATTGGCAATGTATGTATGTATGATGCAGGGATTAATAGATTAATGGATGTTTATTGATATGGATATTAATATTTTTAAAAAATATATGATTACTTAGAATATGAAAAATATTATCCAAAAACCTTTTTTGAGCAAACGAACGCTTCCGTCTGAAATTACGGTCAATATAAGACTCTAAAAGTCACCTAAACAAATGAGTAACCTTGTAGAAACGACATTGACGTCATTGACGTAAGAACCGTTACAAGTATAATCCTACATTATCATGACAAGTTGAAGTCCTTAGCCTCTAACAGACCTCACGGCAAGCTATCACTGCCATCTTCCGTAGCAGCGAAATGAGCAACTCAACCCTTCCTCTAAATACGGCCATTGAGCTGATGGGAATCCCCCGCAAGGGCTGATGGAAACTCGATTGACATTTTGTATGCTTTGATTCCAGGCCTTTGTGATGTCCAATTGACACGGGCTAGGATCTTTAATCGCCATCTTGGCACGTTTCGGAATAATTATGTGGTTTGACAAGTTCATTCAGCAACGCCTTTAGCTCCCATTAGAGTTGGCCTGCAACGTCGGGGTGTTCAAGTATGGCTAGCGGTGGCGACTTGTCCTATCTTGGTAATGGAAGGATTGAGTTGGAGGTTGGAGAAAAAGTGAAAACACAAGACAATATTCCCAAACATGTGGTTCCAATGTACATGTTCCGTGTGAAAAAGCGTACCTCATTTCATTTGGGACCTTTACCTGGAGGGCTGAGTTTTATCCATTTTCTCAAGGTTCCTGAACACATGGGGATACATCGCTGAATGGTAATAACGATTAAAGGATAAGGGATGGGTGATTAGATATTGTATTCAGGTTTTACAACACAGGACATTATTCGTAGCAAATGCTGGGTATACTGAGAAAATGTGAATATTGAAACCATAATCAACAAAACAGACAATTGGTTGCGCCCTTCTGAAAGTGTCAATTCTTTGCAAAACATTTTTCTCGCTCCCGAACAACATGGTGAATTTATGTTTTCACCATGATATGTCTTCGGATTAATACACCCATGACATGTCTTCGGATTAATACACGTCTCCGTTTAATTAGCACTGTAACAGGGGGCGTTAATGATCAGTCTCCATATTTCTTTTGTATGTAACCCTGAGGTAACCTACAGTCGTTCTAGTTATCCCCATCGATACCAGTGAAGATCCAGGTTAGAACTGGTCTTCACCAACCCATGAGTGTCGTAAGAGGCAACTCACGAGATAGGGTGGTCAGCTGATTTGTTTGTCACGTGTAATCGTATCACCAGTTGGGTAGATCGATATCCATGCTGTTAATCACTGGATTGTCTGGTCCAAAATAGCTGAAATAATAATGCGGCGTTAATGCGGCGTTAAACTACACGCAAAAGCACAAAACCTGAGCTTCACCAAAGTCAGACTTGTCTGTCTCCGCTACGTCATGATCATTCCTAAATTAAAATAATTTTTTAAATGACCAGAAACCCCGATTTATTAAAGGAAATCTCTGCTAAAAGCTGTGCACTTCTTTGTATGTCATACGCTCGTGTTCACGATTCAAAAATAAAATCGAAATACTCATAGAGGTAAGTTCGACTAACATACTTAGCATCACGACATTCAGTTTCTGTTAAGAATTTAGTCCGCTCAGTCGCACTCCTTATGTTGGAGGTGCGAAGTCTAGTGGTCGCTCGTCACGCAGAAGGTTCGGCTTTGATTCCTGTGGGTGAAGCCAAATCCCGGTGTCCCGCGCTGTGACAATGTTGGACTACTGCTCAAAGCGGTTTTTAAAAAAATCTCCACATCCATGTTACACTAGTTATCGAATGACAATTTATCACACTCCACTGTTTAATCAGCAACTAATCATTAAAAGCCCTCTCGTCTGATGTTTGAGTGAGTTAGGGTAATATTCCTGCAATATTACGGCTTAGCGCATTGTACCCATGTGCGGAATTGAACCCAGGACTTCGGCATGGCGAGCAAACGCTTTAACCACTCATCTACCGCACCGCGTCTCCTAACTTATCTGCCATTGATTAAATCCATTTCATGTTAACGTACAATGCCCTGCTCATAAAGACTTAACACGGTGTCATCTATGTAATCACATTTGTATCTAATTCCTGCACGAGTGTTTACATGATGTTGAATCCGAAGATGAACGGTGTTTCCTGCAATTACAACAGTCGTTGGGGCAAACCGGTGGATGATTTCCTCGGTAAGGATCCAGGAAGAACATGTACATGCTAAAATACGCTCTTGCAAGAAACATTTGAGTTCAAGTCACTAAGGCATCATGGTGTAATCAAATGGAAAATAAAAGGTGACATTTTCTCTGTAAAAGCCAGTGTGGCTTTTATACTTGTGGTTTCAAAATGCCTTTTTTATAAGAAAAAACCCGGTTTCTTGTAATATATTAACCGACATACTAGACTGGTTGTGATAAGACCTCACTTTTGAGGGTTAGATTAGGTATCCGTGTCTGACGGAAACAAGCACAGACTTCCATTATCCAAGCGTTATCTTGTCAACGTTGCTTCAACTTCTTCAATTTGGACGAGGGTACTCGATGTCTCATCACACACAACTACAACCGAATAATGAAGCAATTCTCTGTTCTACATCTGCGGCTGTTGTATCTCCTGGGAACCGTATTAAACTCATGTGGCGTTCCTAGTCGCATGATCAGTGTAGACAGCAAGACGATAACATGAGGAAGGGACACATATGGATTATACATAAGTCGCAACGAGACAGCTTCCTAGTCAACAGTATCAGACCAGTATAATCTTTCGGTGACAAGGTACAGCATAAACTGGTTTGTGAGCTTGTTTGAGAATGTAGGTTTTAATGATTTTAGTGAATCTGTATGTACACACACATTCATGCACTGGACAAAAATAGTTAGGGATGTGTGTAATTTTGAAATTATGAATAGTGATGTATTTATTCATCGACACACTGATAAAATATCAGCATAAAATTTCCTACATCCCTAACTTATTTGTTCTCTATATATATCGTCAAACGGAAAGAAAGTTGTACGGTAAATGACCAGATGTAGCATGTAGACATCCTCGGTATCTCCAGGGTATACGTTCCGATTAGTCTCCACTACACCCTGGACGCATCTACGGCTCTGCACGATAAATTTATTACCTCCCTTTGCTGGCTCCGCCTTCTCACAGTAGCCAATCAGCTAGGCCGCCGTTATAACGGAGCTTGCCAGTGTCAACAAAGGTAGCGGTCGCAACTGCAAAGGTTTGCTCGCAGTGCGTCCCAGATTTTAGTGAAATCATACAAACAAATCGACAGGTCCGAAACTTAAAAACAACATATGCAAAAACTCCTTCTACCTCTTCCAGAGAACCTCTGCATGGTTTCTGTTGCCAAGTATAATCGGTTAGATAATTCAAAAAACGAAAGTGAGTTGTGATTGGTTCGCTCAACTTCCCAGCGTAGACACCTTACTGGATCAAAAGACAGTCAAGGGAGGTAATAAATGTATCTGGCAGAGCCGTAGATGCGTCCAGGGTATAGTGGAGACTTATCGGAACGTATACCCTGGAGATGTCGAGGATGGCATGTAGTATGTGTTAACACAAACACACTCTACAAACACAATTCAGCATAAAATCGAAGCATTGTTTTCGTTTATTCCCATGAAGGCAGGGATACACGTATTCATTAAAACGTGAATCTTCAGATACGTCATGCGTACTACTGTTTAAGTGCTGATACCATACATGCCCCACAATGTATCACCAATAGATGTGGATTGTCAAGATGATGAAAATGTTAATAGATAAAAACAAGTTCTTAAAAGTTCTAAAGTCGTAATATTCCAACTCCTTTAGTGTTGACATCGATGGCAGCAGGAGGAACGTTTTGCTGACGGTGATGTAATATGATGTCATCACAGACCTGGACTTAGATGTCAAACAGATCATTCATACAGGATAATCAACACAAATGGGTTTCTCATCAACGGATGTCACTGAGAAAAATAATATTTTAGGTTGGCTGGCCCCTTCCCAATCTGTCACAGTCTGCACACTGCCCCCCATCCCCCTCCCCCCCTTGTGCCACCTTGTTATCATCGAGTGCATATTTTCAGTTATTAATAACCTAAGGTGTGGATGGTCGTCTCCAGGCTCGCACCTGAAAGGATTAATTCTACACAGATATAGATCTAGAGGATGCTTCTCCCTGGCATACGTAACAACAGGTCTTTCTCTCGCAATGAGTCTACTAGACATTTGATGTGCGAGTTTATGTGGCACGAAAGTGGGTTAGAAGCAAGCCAGATAAGTGCATACCATCTGTTGGCTGTAATACCCTTTCACGCTTGAGGCGGAGTGAGCCAGAATGCAGTTGGAGTGAAAATTTCTGGAGATTCCTGGAAATTCGAACTAAATTCTATAACTTCTTACTGCATTCCGAATGCATTCCAACTCTTCGGGTCAATTCTTGTAACATGCCCGAATGTTTTGAAACATTCGAGATACATTCGAAGTGGAAAAATAAATCGAACGACATATGTGCATTCGAAATGCATTATAGGCATCCTTACTGCATTCTAAGTATTCCTACTGCATTTGAACTGCATTTCATGCATTCTGAATATATTCGAGAAGAATACGAAGACAAGCTACTTCCAAATCCCGTCAGAATGTCTCGAATACACCTCAGATGAGTCGTAATATATCTCGATTACTGCAGAACTTCACGTGGAATATGTTTAAGATATATCTGAATTTTTTATTGAAGTTGGAATACAGGTCAAAACTACCTCGAATAAACCTGGAATACAGCCAGGTCGTCCCGAATGCTCTTCAAATGAGCCCTGGATCCGTGAAAGGCGACTCAGCTTGTCGTAAGAGGCGATTAACGGGATCGGGTGGTCTGGCTCATTGGCTTGGTTGGCACATGTCATCGGTCCCCAGTCGCACAGATCGATGTTCATGCTGTTGATCACTGGATTGTCTGCTCCAGACTCGATTATTTTCAGACCGCCACCATATAGTTGGAATATAGCTGAGTGCGGTGTAAAACTAAACTCACTCACTAAAATGACCCCTGACGCCATCAGAACAGTCCCCGAATCTCATAAAAACGTGTCAACCTGTTACGGAAATGACTGATAGCATTAGAGAGTGGAATTCTTATAAAGCTTGAAACAATTGTTTATTCTGACATTCCCCTGACAATTTCATCAACCATTTGTAGGCGTCAGTCCCACGTTTCCTCAAATGCCCAAGACACAGTCTATGCAGTGAAAGGAACAATCTAAACAACCACAAAGAAAAGGAATTTCAAAACAAGCATATGAATGTTTCTCCAAAACACCATGTCTGAGACAAGAAATTTCAGTCCGTCAAAGATAAGTGGTCATGGTTGTAAGTGGCAGTCAGACCGTCACAGAAAGATGCCTACAGACCTGGAAATATTCTCATATTTGACACTTTAAAAGATTCCGATTAAGTGAGAAAGTCGGTCTGGCGGTTGATGTCCCATGTCACATGGGGATTTCAATATCGTTTGATGGAAATTTGTTGTCCGCATCTAATATCATGTGTACGAGAGAAACGGTCAAAATATCCCCATTTCTCGTGCAGTAGTTTGTACACTGACTAAAGGAAATCGACGTCTACGTCTGATGGTGGCTAACATGGTAGTTAGACAGGCTGTCATGGTTGTTTTGGGCTTTCGGTTTGCTGCTTAGGCAATTGTTCTTAACCTTGCTTGACAACGGTATATGATCCATCCCGTATAACAAAAGAAGTTGATATCCATAAAGAATCTTACTTCCTTGTTCTGAGCCTAGTAATGTTTGCTAATATGAGTCTTTTTGTTAAATGGATTTTTTAAGAGTAAACCTTTTGTCTGGCACTTTACTTGCAGAGGACCACTATGGTTACATCGGCTACCTTGCGGCTGCTGATGGTGATGATGATAATAGTGATGTTAAATCGTTACAATGTTGTGGTAATGTTCCTAATTATGCTGGATGGGGGTTTTGCGGTGTTGCTCAGGATATGGATGTGCATGATATGGTGATGTTGATCGTGATGGTGTTCAGAATATGGATCGTGATGATGTTCAGAATATGGATGTGCATGATATGGTGATGTTGATCGTGATGGTGTTCAGGATATGGATGTACAAGATGTAGTGCTGTTGATGAGATTGTGTTCAGGATGTAGATGTGCATGGTCTGGTGGTGTTTAAGAGATCAAGATGTGGTGATGTCCATCGTGATGTGTTCAAGATGTGGATGACATATTTTAATTCTCGTTTTCACAATATCACACGCTGAGTTGAACTACCTGACTGGAATTTTGCAATGCAAAGGAAAGTTCTTCTTCGAGGTTGTGATATGTTTCTGATTGTCATGATAATGATATTGTGGCCAGTTCAGTGTGAATTACTATTTTAATGTTATTTGCTATTAAAATGTTGAAAGAACCAATACAACAGTTTCAGGACAACTATCTCGAGCTAAGCAACATGATTTTCACCATGGCCCTGAGGACGTTATTCAAGTTTCGGACTACCAGTACCAGTATTTATCTAATGATAACATCTGCGATCTGTCAAGTCTATTTCAGACCCTCGTTACCCAGTTCTGTGAAAGCAAGAATGTAGGTTTGTGATTACCTACAAGTATCTTATTATCCGTTCCGCAACAGACAGACGTTCGCAAAGGACCAAAATACATTTCCAATCTTCGGAAGCATTTTGTCTATCGGAATGGAGATCAGTGCGAATCGGGAATTGGACGATTTGTCCACGTGACCATCTAACGACCTCTTGTGAAAATATGACATTTTGACGTTCTTGAAATGGGTCACCTTTTGGGATTTCTACTTTGTTGTCTGCAATCCCTTTGCCTCACACTAAGCATTACGCCATTGCACTCTCTCTTAGCATTAAAGGAAAGCTGATTGACACTGGCTTGCGTTGTTCGGCGGTAATGGTTAAAGAGCCGTTTTGGTTCACAGGCAGAGTTGACAAGGTAATACACACAAACACGAAAGTTTAGAACTAGAAAGGTACGCCTCTTTGAAGATTAGGTGTTGTTATGATAGAAAAGAGATCATTTAAACCGATATGACTTCCTAAACCAAGTTGCTCAAGTCGGAACTCCAAAGGGGGTTTCACTTTGAATCTTGTACATCACTAATTTCTCTCTTACTATGACGAGTAATGAAAACGATTTGAAACATGCACGCTTCCAATGAAAAACTAAAAAACAATAATTTGGCCAGAACACAAGTAAATATAACAAATAACTGGAAGGAAGTTCAGAACATAGTTTGTTTGTCGTGACAAATGCATTCATATCTGGATAACGCGATATCAAAGTTTATGAATATTCATTGCCTTTGCTACTGTTCGTGACGAAATGATGTGATGTCATTCCAGTATTAGAACTAACTTACTCAGCTGTGATTTCTGATTGAGATAATGAGAACCCCTTTTGCTACATTAACCAGGCAAAATGATTATAGATAATATGAAGAATAACCTTTTCCCACCTTGTATAATCTGTCATTCGGCAGTCTGGTATGTAATTTTCTTCCTACCTTTATGCATTCTGAAAAGCAGGGCAGGAACTTGATGTGCCGTCATGTGTTGGTCCCGAATTCATTCCTGGTAAGCATGGACTTAAGGACATGGGGTAAACTTTCAAGGACATGGAATATACATTTAAGGACATGGAGTATACTTTTAAGAAGACCCGTAAAAGTAAACTGATGTTAGATTTTATGTTATTTAATTTTTAGATTTTCATCCAAAGCAGTAGAAGTATTATAGTAGTTGATAGGGTTGCTTTATTTGAAGTAGAGGTTGTATCATAATCAGACATGATATTTTCATCAATATTTCTGTACAGGAGAATGAGGTTACTCAGATCAGCATACACATACAATGCAGGAGTAGCCAACACTGCCTCAACATAATCGATCTGCTTAACTAAAGGTGTTTAGTTGAAGCCTGGACAGTATGCTTGACAAGTTCCTTCAATTTTTCATACGGTCAACGTGTTCCGGGTACATGGTTCTCTCATTGGCTTAAACACACTTGATCCATAGCTGTGATGGGACGAGTGACACGTTAATTTACACGGCGACACACACCAGGGAGATGAACGATTTGTAAACACGCTGTTACCCGGCTGATCCACTAAATCAATTATCGTAAAAAGAATAGGCATCGGGTTAGCCATGTCCGCAGATCAGAAGAAGAAAGGAAGGCTGTGATCATGGCAGATTTATAGTCCAATGTCATACATGACAAAGGACGTGTAATGTTGTCGCCCGATTGAATGATTTGAAATAAACAATCAGATAGTTTTCACCGATTTCTAACCGTGATAAACGACATACTATCTGTATTATCCTGTATCAAAAGTTCCAGTGGTCTGTCTGTTGTACATTGATAGTTGCCCGGAGTCAGCAAGGGATTGGCAAGGGCTGGTATGTTTGCCGTTCTTTATTAGAGTCGGTGTTGAAGTCATTGTTACTTGTGTAATCAATGACAGTAGCCCTGGGCAGCAGAACGAATAGAATAAATAATGAACTAATTTATCGTGTCCTTAGTAAAAGCCGTGATATTTTCGACAATTAGTCGGTAGACATCAATAACGGAGGAACAGAGAGATTAGGTACAAATCCGATATCCCACTCGAATTAGTTTTGCGTAAATGTTTGTGCCATTGTAAGTATTTGACGCCCATGAGTACTTCTAAACCAAAAAGGCTACCTTCAAGAGACATTCATATTGTGCTTGATTACTGGTTATTCTTTTGTGTCCCAAAGGATCAGTTTCAGAGACTAGAAAAGCTTCCGAGATCAGTTGCAGCGATTGTCTCTAAATCTGGGATAGATTCCACATCCGGTCTGTTGTGAAATTTCAAAATCAAATCAAATCAAAATCCTACAGCCAGTCAGTACACAGGATTCCCCATCGACAGTTTCTGCCGACAACTTACGTGTAGCAGCCTGTGAGAACTCCTCGTTCATCTGAAGTCTTAAATTTAAGTTTTTGATCGTCCTCTATCTTTACTATGTTTTACTGACATAAAAAATGCATCAAAGAGAAGGGGTTAGATGGCCTGGCATTGTTAGGGTGGTTTGACTAATCATTAATTCAACTTCCCTTGGCCGGCTACATGCAGTCAAGACAGCGAATGGGACTTCACCAAGGAAACGTACCCAACAAAACGTTAAGGAAAAATGATTTCAACAATGCAGCTTTCTTCAATGTCCAAAGTGTCTGAAGGGTTGTGCTCCTGGCAACACACTGGCTTCTCTCCCAATGCCAGTGAGGAGATATAGAGGTGCCAAACCTCAAGAAGCAACAACAACGGGTAGCGAACCAACATGGCACTCAGTACTTTGTATATTATGTTACCGTCAGACTGTATAATTGATCATTTCGTTAAATGACTGAAACTTTCAGTCAGTTCGGGAAATGACTGTTTTTTCCTGTCAGTTCTTACTGAACGGCAAGAAATATGCGTCAAGTGCCCGAAGAAGAAGTGTACCTCACTTTGGTAGAAGAGGTTAGGCATTCTAGTGAATCAACAAGCAAAAGGAGTCGTCATGAGTACTGCCTTCTGTCCGAGTACGAGGTCTTACAATGGGTTGACCTCTACAAGTCGATAAGGAAACGCCAGGCGCCAGATGATACATCTGTGGCTGTTCAGGACTAAAACGGTACCAGACAAATAGGTGCAAGTGTTTCAGGGCCAAATTGAGATGTAACCGTGTAACAGTCGTTGCCAAAATAGCTTAAACTGTTGTAACAAGTAATTGTATGTGCCAAGACCTGCCCTTCTGTTTATGGGCTGTGAATAATGATTTTATCTGATTACATGTATATGAAATAAAAATGCAATATGCATGTATTGTTTTGTTATATATGAAGTATCACCAACGAACAACCATTTCAGTCAGTGTAACTCCCAGGGCCAAATTTCAGTCATTTCATGAAATGACTGAGTAAACAGTCTGACAGTAACATATACACGGGACACTTCGTATGTGAGGTCTGCATATTTGACATGTTTTTCCTGAATCTTGTCAGTCGCATTACTGTCAAGAACAACAGAGAATTCAGGTTTAACGACATATGTTTTCTGTGGGATTTTGAATACAGTGGGGTGGCTGACGACTCTGTGTGCGAGATACAGACTTGTGGGCCTGGATGGCTCTGAGTCTTTAAACCAAGCCGACTCCAGGGACGGAGTACAGTGGGGCGCCTGACGACTGTGTAGGCGGGATACAGACAAGACAGGTTTGCGGGCCTGGTTGCATCTGAGTCTTTAAAATGAAGCAAACGCCAGGCCAGGGGTTCAGAAGGTCGCCTGACGACTCTGTATGAGGGGAGCAAGCGAGATATTTCAAAGTAAAGATCCGCATATCCACATAATTTTCTGAATTTTGCGAATCACATTAACGTCAAAAGGGATAGACATTATCACAGTCATCGTTTTTGTCATTAAGGTCCAGATCTTGAATTTTTCTTCGGTTGTATATTGGTCTATTTTGAAATAGTTGGAAAACCCCATTTTCCACAACGTCGTGTAGTAGGAGTAGTAGTAGCAGCAGCAGCAGTAGTAGTAGTAGTAGTAGCAGCAGCAGCAGCAGCAGCAGCAGCAGCAGTAGTAGTAGTAGTAGCAGCAGCAGTAGTAGTAGTAGTAGTAACAATAATAATAGCGGTAGTACACGATGTAATGGTAGTAGCTTTAGCAGCATTAGTAGTAGGAGTAGTAGCAGCAGCAGTAGTAGTAGTAGTAGTAACAATAATAATAGCGGTAGTACACGATGTAATGGTAGTAGCTTTAGCAGCATTAGTAGTAGGAGTAGTAGTAGTAGCAGCAGCAGCAGTAGTAGTAGCAGCAGCGGTAGTAGCAGCAGTAGTAGTAGTAGAAGTAGGAGCAGCATTAGTAGTAGCTGCAGCAGTAGTAGTAGTAGTAGCAGCAGTAGCAGTAGCAGCAGCAGCAGCAGCAGTAGTAGCAGCAGCAGCAGCAGCAGCAGTAGTAGTAGTAGTAGTAGTAGTAGTAGTAGCAGTAGTTTTGGTATTAGTTCAATGTTTCTCTTATATCTCTGCTACTCACATTACTGAAAGTCATCGATTCATTACAACAGGCCTCAAACCTGCTGAAAATACGCCAAAGCGATATTTGCTTTGTGATCAAACCCCCAGCACATTGTCTTCATTAAATGTATTTGGCTAAAATCCATTTATTGAGTAAACAACGTTCAGTGCCCAGTGCATTATGACAAAGAGCGCACATCTTTTCACACAGAAATTGGCGCTTGAAGGCTGCCTTTAATGTGCGCGTGTGTTTGGGGATAGGGATGGGTATGGGGGTGTGGGGATGTGGGGGTATGGGGGTGTTGGGGTGTTGGGTTGTTGGGGTGTGGATCGGATTAGATAGGGAGACATGCACAGGTGACATTTTATAAAGTTAACACGCACATTATGGTGCAGGTTGTAACTGAGTTTAGTTTTAAGAGTCTGACGCTTTTAGCAATATTTCCAGTCATGTCACATGGGGGGAACACCGGAAATGGACTTAAACATAGTGCCCATGTGGGAAATCGAATCCGCGTCTTCGGCGTGACTACTAGGCTAACCCATTGTGGCAATGGACTAGGGTCATAATAAGACCTCACTCAGGATCAAGGACTCGAACTCAGGGGCCATCGGATTTGCGCATTTCCAAATATCATATTATTTGCATCGGAATATCCTTGTCGGTTACTTCAAACTGTCTTAGTACAGTACACAGTAGTCTTCCCAGAGATTCCCTACGATCAATAAAAACCTTTTATCGCTTCTATCCCAAATATAGACACAATGTAGCTCTGATCAAAGTGAGTGAGGCAGTGAGATACACCGCTTTTATCATGGCGGAGAACACCAGAAATGGGCCCACTTTCGGAATCGAACCCGGATCTTCGTTGAGACGAACGAAAGTTTGAACTACAAGACTACTGGTACAAACATACCTGAGAACACAATAACGGTAAGTGCAGAACTTGAACCGCTGGGCCATCAGATCCACGCATAAAAGAATTATTTACCAAATAATATCCTCGTCTGTCACACAAATTGTCTTTGTACTATGCACATGGGTCGTGGGCGGGAGTTCCTATGATTACTGATACGTTTGTATCGTTTTCAACACAATAGCGCCAACCCACCATGACATAATTTAGCTCTGCTCAAGAGAATTTCGTAAGGTGACAATATGGTACCCACACACTTGAGAACATGATATACCGCCAAGGAGACTATTTTGCAAAATGATCTACAAGGAATTGAAACTGCCCAGATGATATATGCCACAAGACTTACGTCTGTTCGTGGGATCACTTGGGAGTTCCTAGGGTGTTTGATGAGACAAGGGTTTGGTAAAAACCGACATTTGATGAGAATTAACCACACTAAAAAACCTGCAATATTGACGTTTCTTTGCCTGTATGGCGTATATTTTATTAAGCTTAATTTTTTTCAGACAATGATCATGAAACTAGTACTATGGAAAATGGGTTGTTTGAGATTTTACTGCGATAAATTGTTCGCTGGACATGTTTGATTATGATGTCGAGAAAAATGGGTTAAGCTGATTTCACGTTAAGGGGCCGTTGAGATATTTCAAGCGTTTGTTCATCACTCTGCACGCGGATTTATGATAATATGGGGTTACAGTGTGTGGAGTTCTGGAGTCTCTATCCTGACAGTGGTGGTCTGGTAAGGTCATTGGTCACTCACTCACTCATAAACCAACTCACTCACTCACCCACTCACCCACCCACTCACTCACTCACCCACTCACCCACATACTCACCCACTCACTCACCCACTCACTCACTCACCCACTCACCCACACACTCACCCACTCACACACCCACTCACCCACTCACTCACCCACTCACCCACATACTCACCCACTCACTCACCCACTCACTCACTCACTCACTCACTCACCCACTCACCCACCCACTCACTCACTCATTCATCAAACTTTAACCAGTAATGACTGAAAGTGTCCTTTGCTAAATTTGAGTACCATAGTTCTTAATACATCTTATACACAAATCATAACATACTTTCACACAACCTATCGCTGGCGGTCAGAACATAATCCAATGACTTACATGTGATCCGAATACCTTATTTCTCCTGATAAGCCGTGATATGCTCTCACACAGAAATTCTGAACTGCAAACATTGATTACTACGAGGCCACAGGCAGGCAGCGTGTTAAACAGACATCAGACGCTCTCCGTATATGTTATTAGATGTTATTAGTTTATCTGCTCTAATGAAGCCTGAAGCAGTTATCCACGTGTGAAATTAACACTGACACGAATATGCACTTTTGTGTCAATCAGGGCCTCTAGAACTGTGTATGATCCTTTTAACTGTCACCGTCGTCGTGGTGAGAAGACACCGCTGATGACGTAGACCATGACGTTAAGTGTCAGCTGAAACAGTCCAGCCATTTAGTTACGGAAGCTTGCTGGGTACATGCATTAAGCTATCATAGGAGTTTCTGTCAAGGGCAGTGTTCGGTTAACTGTTGTTAACAGTAACGTAGGGAGGACTAATTGATAAATTGAAATATTCTAGGCCGATGTTGTTTTTTTTACAAATATCTGTTTGTAGTGATATAACCGTAAAATAATGTTCTTAAACCAAGTCTGGTGTGTTCATGGGGACTTGTTTCATGGCTTGACAATTCATTTATGCCGCAGAATATGGTTCATTGTTTTGGCAATCGGTCTTCCTCCAGACAAACATACGCTCCTTAAAAAGAAGATTTCATAAAAATATAATAAAATTGAGTCACACACATTTCGGTCAAGTAAATGGTCTGTAAAGTAAATGCACACTGATTCCGGACCGTGGTAATCTAGAAATCCAACTGAGACCCATAAACATTCCCTTTTGCACGAGTGAGTGAAGGAGTGAGCGAGTGAGTGAGTCAGTGAGGTTGTACGTTGCGCAAAAGGCTGGGTACACCAGAATTGGATAATACACACTGTGTCCACCAGGGAAATCGAACTCGGGTCTTAGGTGTCACCAGCGAACGCTTTAACCACTAGGCTGTCCCTGCTTTAACCACAGGGAACGAATGGACGTTGCGCATGATAGAACTCACAAATTCATCTTCTGTCTCCGCAGAATAACCCGTGAAGATCCGCGTTAGAACTGGTCTTCAGTAACCCATGCTTATCATAAAAGGGAATTGACGGTAGTGAGTGAGTGAACGTAGATTGATTGTCAGTATTGTTAATCCCTGGATTATCTGATCTGATCTGATTATCCGATCATTTACAGACCGACGCCATATAGCTGGAACATTGCTGAGTGCGGCATATAATTATACTCACTCACTCAACAGAATAACATGGCACCAAAATAACGTAGAATAAGAAAAAAAAGCGACAAAACGTTTTACATACAAACGATGCATCTCTTCTATAAGAAAAAAGCGATCCACCCCGCCCATTTTTGTCCTGAAAGTATATGTACCTGCCCCTTTGAGGTGATGAAAAAAAAATCTGATAATCAATTTGTTATGGCCTGACTTATTTTTTCCTCGACCAAGCCCGACCGATTTCGCTGTGTACAGCAGGAAGTGTGCGAGGTGCTATCACTACTCAAGGTGAAAGCCCGCTAGTGTCCACTAACGTCAGTCACTGCGGGCAGTCTTCAGATATGAACCCATCAGGCTGTTGAACAGCACGCCCTAATTGATCAGTAGTAATCGGCAGCCACTGACAATTAGAACTCTAAAATGGGATTTCTGGGAAACATGGATACTTGCCTTCGGGTGTGATCCCTTAATTGTCATTTACTGAAAGCTTTGTTGGCATAGCGATTAACAGTAGAAACATGTTGGATGAGGAAATCAACGATTTCTGACTCTTAACTAAAGACGTGGAAGTGGCTATAGTGATACACTATTGCATGTGGGAAGGTGCACGTTGTCGCGACTTTAGCTAGGACTGCACATCACTGACTGTCTACATGTGTTCAGTTGAGAATATTTGATCGCATCTACTATACACATGTGCAGTGGCATATCAATATCAATACGCTCAGTGCACACGCGCGCGCGCACACACGCACGCGCCCATGGTGTCTCTGTATGTTTCAGGGTAGTAATTATAAGTCTTATCTTGAAAATCTGATCATGATAAATAAATAGTAAAATAGTAATAAAATGAAATAGAATAAAAATGCACCATTTTAGCGGTCTCATCATCCAAATTTGTAGTTCATCCAAGACCTACATTCAAATGCCTCATATACAACCAGTACTCTGTTTATTGAAGATCTTTTCGGACGTGAAGCACTGGATGTTACTTTGACATTACTGTCATAAATTAAGTCAGTCAGTGCCAAGCTGCCCTGGGAAATCCTTTATATACGAACATCGTATGTACAGAATGCGTTATTTGTTGAAAAGGTGTTGAATACTTTAGGCTAGCCAGAAATCGGCGGCGGTGTGTTCGAATCCCGCTTCGGACTGATTATATTTAAACATCTGGCAGTATTCCTGCATTACGTTGCCTTCACCAAAATGGTAAACGTCTGACTTCTGCATCAGTTCGAAATTGTCATCCATATTTAGCTGACACACCGCAAACTACATCAATATTTCGTCACAGGAGCGTGCAATCTGCCTCACCGATTCACCTTCATGAACTTAAGAAGAACGACAGCTGTTATAACCTCTCTGAGTCCTGGTTAAATACTACTTGACATGCCCAATGCTGAAACGCAAGTGGTATTGGACAATTAGGTGCCTAACTCTGAGAGTGAGGGTTCGAATCCCGGACGGGACTCTCACAAGTTCGTTTTAAAATTCGTACTTTTCTTGAAGTTTAATCCAAAATGTAACACATTACATCTGACCACTTTCTAAATGGCATAGTGCATTAATAGTTTTCGGTCAATCGTTCCACTTTACACCTGTCAGGGAACATGAAATACATGGTCAAGAGTACAAGTTGTCCGCGGTAGCTGAGTGGGTTAGATGGCTGACTTTGTGTGCTGGCGATTTTGTGAGGTTTCGAATACTGGATGAGACTCAATCCAAATGCAAGACTTTCAGGCTGTAATTCATTGAGAAAATATGATCCCAAATATAACATATGTTAGAACAGAACGTGTTCTGAAATGAATTCCCTTTCTTAAAATCAGTTTTATTGAACGTGTATGTAGTGTTATGCACGTTACATCAGGCCATGCGTTAACCATCAATATTTGTTATGACAAGTAGTGGCGCCATCTGTTTATCCTATGTATAACTCATAACCGTGACATTGAGAGGATGGTCAGCTGCTAATTACTAACCAGTCCAGCAACCCGGGTTTATTATATGTATTAATACGCTGGTAGCATCCTAGTTGTCAATGAACAACAATACGTTCACGACAGGTGTTAATACGCACTAGGTGCTGGTGGGCGCGTTAATAATGTACATATTGTTACTAGTTTCATGATAATAACAGGAGGTATCAATATCGGTTGTTTTGTATGATTTCATCTGTGATTGAAGTTAATGGGCCATACTTTTTCCTTTGGTATTTTTAGCGTTTGTAGTCAAACATACTGTGTATCTGTAAGTGCACACGCTTAGTGCACTCACACGCACGCACGCACACACATGCGCACTCACACGCGCGCACACAGGGAGAGTGTCGGTGCTACAACGTAAACCATTTTTAAATGTGTGTGTATATCCATCTACCTATCTTTCTATCTCTGTCTCTATGTACCTGTCTGTCTATCTGTCTATCTCTCTCTCGCTCTTTCTTTCACTCACTCAGATTCTCGTACCAGAATATGCCTTTATTTACGCAGTAGGTAATTTCAACTTTATATTCAGAGGAAGCCCTGAGTGTAAAGTTAAATTGGAAAGAAATTCGTGTTGTCATAATATTTTGCGGATTTCTTTATAAGTACCTGTGCAAAGTTTGAAAGTTTAGACTCACTTAGTGTAAATGTAGCCACTCCAATCAGCTGTTCTAACCTAGGTTTTGCAAAATATTCCATAGTGTTTATGAGTACTGTTTACACAGTGAAACAAATTCGTAACGTTGTAAATGGTTTCGTCATGAGTTTGGTAAATAATGAAAATCAGTGAAACTTGGCAAATTCTTAAAAAAAAACTTAAGCCCTAAAAGCAGCTGTTCACAGTGCGTAGTATTTGCACATGCTTTTCAGCAATGATGCATGATCTTCGTGCAATTAATCTGCACAAGGTTTGCACTTGGTTCCCCAAAGGTAGAGGAGAAATCAATCTTCGATGTACCCATGTGCACATGCATGACATATAGTGAGTGCTGTAAGTGAGTCTAAATTTTTTATTAGGAGTATATGTATAAATGAACGATATCCGACGATTGTTTAAACTATGTAAATCCCAGGTCGTAACTTCACAACATAAATTGTGCAAAGGTGAATCTATTGTTCTCCGGAAGAATATCCGAAACAAAAGGGGCAAGTCGAAATAGGAAGGATCATGGGGAATTAAACCATTTTAACTGAACATTGACACCTGCATTATAAAGTACACAAAATAAGATATAAGTGTATAGACAATCCAGCGGTTTCGTTTCTGCTGATGTCTAATTTGTTCTCATATTTGATATTTCATGAAATTATGCCGCACAATGTAGTGCCACTCGCAAACTAGGTCGTTTTATATCAGATAATCATCAACTAAGAATATTCCAAAAACACTCTTTTCTAATATCTAATGTTTAAGGTGTTTTTTTTTATTTTAGAAAAGGTTTATATTAGGAAAAGTAACCTGCTCCCAGCCGTTGATGCAGATGTCAGATGACTTGTGATAATTATTGTTGGGGGTTTAACTCTATAAAGTCACATATCCTCTAAACACAAATGCCATGGGAATTTGTGTGCACCAAACAAAATAAGATTTAAATCCTGTAAGGTAAGCTCAACAAGGGTACATGAAAACCCAAAGCTCTCTTTAAACCATGTTTAACGTCAACCGGGCATTTAACCACAAGGGCATGACGAGGTCATCAGTTCTGTATGTCGCCCGTGTTTCCGACAGATAATGGACTGGCGGACGATTGTGAATGAGACTGGATCAAAGGTAAATCTCTCAATCGCCTGCTTATCAACGCTCTGATTAGGTCCCAGATGAGACGGTAACAAGTCATGATGGCTCTTCTCGCACGTACAACGGCTCTTGATGGCATACCTTATTGGCCTCAGTATTCAGCTTGCAGAATACAAAAAGGAATAATAGATTCTTTGATACGATAGCAAACATTATGAGTAAGGACTGGTATGACAAGTGTCATGTGTAACGAACAAGTGGAAACTTATGGTGCCATATATGGTAAAAATGCACTTATGTATTCTATGTTGTTGAGTGAGTTAAATGGGACGTTTCATGGCACTTCAATACAACATCCTTATTAACATATAGCAAGCTGTATGCATGTAATCCTAACATCAAATTTGTTAAAAGGTGAATGAGGCAAGGTTTTATGTTTCATCGTCATTACTTCAGCCATGGAGCGTGGAAACAAATCTTACACCAGTTAAGGAGGCCATAATCAGGTTGAATCCCGGATTTACACCTTAGAACTGAGGATAATGACAGCATTTCATACCACACCTTGTTTGTTGCCTAACTGTGCACTCGGTAATATACTCTTCAAAAAAGTAGGGAATCTTCATTCTTTTTTATTTACGATTAAAAATATTTCGGAGATTTATCGGAAGCAATCAATGTTGATATGATATTACTGAGTGGTGTGAGAGTGCATCACCATTTCTTACAGCCATAATTGGAATGTAGTCGCTTTTGAAAGACGACTGGTGTTTGACATGTAATTAGCATGTATACGATTGTCATTCTAAACCAACGGCTAGAAACAAATATGAGTGATGCTAGATGAGTGTCAAACTTAATGTCCTCAATGATTTCTCAAACTTCTTTAAAAACGTCAAAATCAAGAATGGGACCCCATGCACGTGTATGGGGCTACTGCGTTGTGCACGTGCATGTCATGCGTTGTGTTTAGGGGTTGTAATAGAGGGAAATGGTGATGCGTTCATAAGATGTCTGTCCTGGAAGCGTTAATGTTTAAACTTCCTATCCAAATTGAAAATTCACTATCCCCTACTTTTTTAAAGAGTATATGTCAGCTGTTTGGTGGTTGTCAGTAAGTAATCGTGTCATGACCAGACATTCCAGCAAACGACATCGTAAACATCGATCCACAGAGAGGCTATCAAATCAGACACCGATACTGACCACCCGATTGATTTATTGGCTAGTCACCTCACCTCATACTTCAATCAAGTGTAGCCCTGGACTTGTAATAGGGTTTCCTCACGCTTGCTTTACAAATTTTTTTGGAACATACATAATGTTCGTAGAATATACATAATGTGGCTATATGAATATATTGTTCGTATGAACATGGTGTGTTAAATCGTGGGAACATATATCCTGATAATTGTGCAAGTACCATCATCATTATTTCCATCTTCGTGTCAGTAATTATGTACGACGTTGAATACATCGGTTACGTTAAAAACCATAATGTGATTCGTTTGCCTCTTGTTTGTCAGGAATTATCAACTAACATGGCGGCGGTTTGTAAATATTCAAGTCTGGTCCAGACAATCGTTTGACGAACATCGTGAACATCGGTCTGTGCAGTTACCATATGATGGCATGTATCACCCAAGTCACCAAATACCTGACCACTTGATGAAGCTAGTCGTATCGTCGTCTCTTGGTACAAACAGGGGGTGTTGAAGACCGATTCTTACCCGGACCTTCACGGGACCATGATGCAAACGAAGTCTCATTTACTCCGTTCTTTAATCCTAACCTAAATGTAGTGATTGGTTGATTTCCACTACTTCTTACTCCAATAAGTTCTTCTGTAATGTCTTAAGCGTCGGCACCGGAATCGTTCGTGATTTGAATGTGAGTAAATATGTTCGTTTTAGTGTCCCAATACTTATTTCAGCCAACTCAATGCACGAATTTAATCTGAAGTGATTTAGGTTCTTCTCGCTTCTGATGACACCGGCAAGAACACTGAAACTAATAGGTCAATAGGTTTTAAGCACCCCTGCCCTCCGGCAGAATGAAGTTATTATATGATTAATATATTATGTTTAAGTCATCATTCGCAGAACCATAGCAATGACGAAGTATTGGTAATTCATTACAGTGTTAACGATGTTCTACCTGCAAATAATACTGTTTGTGAAGCTTCATGAAGCTTTACAAAGCTTTGATATGAATGACGCAAATAGGACCACAGTTGACGCTCTCAGAGGCATTGCCTGAAATAACAAAATCACTGAGAACTAGTGCTTAGGCTTTTAGCGGCGTTGGTAGATATGACACTAAAATGGCCAAAATCTATCCCAGCTTTAAGAGACATTGTTTGAAATAGCACATTTTGGTCAACCTCTGCTTAGGCTTTCAGATGCCTTAGAACTGATTTTCAGCAATCCATGCTTGTCGTAGAACTGATTTTCAGCAATCTATGCTTGCCTTAGAACTGATCTTCAGCAATCCATGCTTGCCTTAAGACTGATTTTCAGTAATCCCTGCTTGTCATAGAACTGGTTTTCAGCAATCCATGCTTGCCTTAGAACTGATTTTCAGCAGTCCATTCTTGCCTTGGAAGTGATCTTCAGTAATCCTTGCTTGTCGTAAGAAGAGACTAAAGGGATAAGTTTGGTCAGGTTCAGAGGCTTAACTGATAAATGTCATCGTATCCCAACTGCGTAGATCGATGATCAAGATATTTATCACTGGATTGTCTGGTCCAGGCTCGATTATTTGCAGACAGCCGCAATATACCTATAATACAGACGAGTGTGGAGTTAAACCACAAACAAACATGCAACCAAAAAGTAAAACCTTCTGACAGCTCTGTACGCGTTGATCCCACAAGATCTTGCGCCAATAACAGATCACGTGCCCAAGGAAGTTTTGTTTCCTCCTCGATCACTGGATGTCAGTTTCAACGTTATCAATCGCAACTCGCTGGGGAACATACAATTCTTGCAGCCACTATGAGCAACGAGTTAATGTACTTTTGTTCCATTTACAGCTGGGTTGGCACATAGTCACAGCTCTTTGTTCAAGTTTACCGCACGTTGCTGTACTCGCAACTATGTTTTTGCATGTATTCATGTGGCCAGCATCTAGTCATATACCAACGGAGTTGTGGGTTCTTTTAAATGCACAGGGTTTAGTACTGTACACAAGGGGTTGTGACAACACTGAAAGAGTCTTCACTCAAAGTTGACTCCTAAGGTTCATACACATCGTCAATCAGGGGCTCTGTCCCGTCACCCCAAGCTCGCTGGAACACTTGCTTTGCGCTTTATTCAACTCGCCCACCATGCCCCCAATATGCGTGAATGCAGCACTTAACGCAGGGAATGTGTAAAGGATGTAATATAGTTTTATCGCTGTTATGTTCAGAACTCTTCACTACGTGTTAATTATCCTTGACCGACATCACTGTGGACTCATCGTCAACACTTAAATGCCTTGAGATTGCTTTAAATCTCTCCCTTTCCCTTAGCCACATGTCCAGTTTACAAAACAACTATTTTCAAACACAATAATTAATAGTTACTAGTTATTCATTAGAGAGCGAAACGTTTTGATGTGAATCCTTTACACTAAAAATTACGAAAATTTCATCGAGAAAATGAAAGCGATAAAGACATCGATTATTATTATCGACAATTCATTCAATGTCCAAGGCCCAAGAGTATATAAAATATGAAACTGATGTGATATGAAATAATATGACATTGTAATTGGAATTATAATATGAAATTTATTGATTTTAGAGTTAAAATACGAACTATTTCCTGTCCGTTTATCTGATACACAACAATCATCGATACAATATTAAACGATAATAACAACGACAAGTACGAACAAAGTAATTACCTGTTTTCAGAAATTGTGTCCACCTTTGCGTCAGTTTAGAATAACAATTACCCAAGTGTATGCAAATGTCTGCAGTGTGATGTCCTTTGGGTGAACTTTGAATCCCGATTAAGAGGTAAGAGATAATGTTTATTCAACATGATGGACCTGCAGACAGAGAATCTCACTAAGCTGTCTGACTGGGAAGCTTAGAACAGGAGGAAATCCGTCTTTGTGGCATATTAACAACGTTTTACCTATTTTCATGGACACTGCTTTGTTAATACAATATAATGTTATTTTATCACAAAACTGTTTAAAAAGCCGTGGTATGATTTGAATTAAAAATTATCAAACTTCGAATTGCACAAGTCTGGTTCCAGATTTGGAAATGGAAAGGCCGTTACAGAAATTGAGCTCCTCGGAAATGATCATCCCTGCTTCAGTTTTGGAACAACTCTTGTTTCTTGGTTTATTTTCAAATTTGGCCGTTTCATAAAATTTGTGACTGCCTAGGTCCCTTTTTACTTCAAAGTTTCCTTTCACATGCAACTGACACGAACTGCATCTATCGACGACGAAGATCTGAAACAACTGTGCTTCCAATAAGCGCCAATAAATATATATGTATTTCAAAATTTAATGATTGCATATTTCAATATATATTCCTTAAATTATTACTTTAAATTATTACTTGACGGCCATGGTTTGCACGTGTATGTTTGGGTGCTACTGAGTTTGATTTTTTTATGTTACCAACACACACTGAGTAGTTATTTTAATCAAGAGGTCATTAACCACTGTCATTCGACCACTGTTTGGTGATAATCAGTGTCTTATCGTCATGGTGGAAACAGGAATTGGCCAGTACAAAGTAGTCGAACACATGAATGTCGATCGAAACGCTTCATTTTATGTCATCTCCATGGACATTATCTGCAGCGGGATGGGGGTGGGTGAGAACGCTCATGACGTGCCAGGGATTGGCCGTCCTAATGAGATATCCTGTCAACAAGACAATAATAATACTTTTATAGACAATTTATAGACAATATATGGCGTACTTATACACGGTGTGTTTCTCAATACCTCTCCCGTATCTGACATGTATGGGGTAAGAAGGATGGACGCCTACGACAGGACTAAAACAGCTGGTAGCACAAGCTCAGTTGATCCTCTCAACCTTTCTGTGGGAGTTATTGTCTCTGGATGCCACCGAGAACATTTGAGGTACACGTAAAGAGCAATCTGCTGTAAGTCGATCGGCTACTATGACGTCAGTCACGTGATAACAACTCTGCTCATTAACTCTCGGTGGCTTCCGGAATGCGATATACATTTAAAGTTTTTTGCTATTGACATTGACTTTTCAAAGAAAAAAATTAGTTACGTTGCTAGTTTTGATATGCCCTACGATTAATTCACTTGTGCTAGTTTGCTGTATATATGTCCTCATTACTAGAAATGGCTCTTTGCAGTCAACTTTACCGGTGCACGCTTTTTATTATTCAAGAGGTAGTCACTCCAGACATTGGCATTAGTGCTTGAGATACACATCCGTCGTAAAGAGCATGTCGATCTGTTTCTTGTCACGAGGTATTGGTTTTGTCAATGAGTTCATTTATAATTTCAAGCTATGATTGAGATTTCAATACCATAACATTTTCACCTCTCCACATGAATCACAGTTACACTTTGTCCATTCAGAATGAAACTAACTGACATGCACAAAACAACCCCTGAACTTGAACTCACTCTTTCAAGTATTATACAATACCAATTAAAAAGGTGTTTATGATCCTTAAAACAATTCAAATAGATTCTTGCTCTTGTCTAATGCTTTGTTACATTAGTGCTTGTGTAAAGGATGTTTATGGTCTTTGAGAAACGTCGAACAGATTCTTGCTTCCTTCTAATATTGTGTTAAATTAGTGGCTGCGTAAGATTTTCTTTTGCTGTTTGTTACAGGAGAGACTATAGCATGATCCCGACTCCAGCAATACTGTGTGATATGATCCCGACTCCATCAATACTGTGTGACAGATTTTCATTTGCTGTTTGTCACAGGAGAGACTATAGCATGATCCCGACTCCATCAATACTGTGTGACAGATTTTCATTTGCCGTTTGTAACAGGCGAGACTACGACATGATCCCAACTCCAGCAATACTGTGTGACTGATTTTCTTATGCTGTTTGTCACAGGCGAGACTATAGCATGACCCCGACTCCAGCAATACTGTGTGACCGATTTTCATTTGCTGTTTGTCACAGGTGAGACTATAGCATGACCCCGATTCCAGCAATACTGTGTGACAGATTTTCATTTGCCGTTTGTTACAGGAGAGACTACGACATGATCCCGACTCCTGCAATACTGTGTGACTATTCATCTGCTAAACTTTAAGCGATGAAACTCCAAATATGATATGCACATACTTTGACAATCATTTAGTTACAGTCCATATCATTATGTCAAAGAAAACCAACGTTTTGTCTGGAAATAGGAGCTGGCGAATGTATTAGTTCTTACACCACAAATTCATACTTTGAACTCTGAACATTTTCTTCCTGTTTATACCAAGGACTAACATATCAATCGTAGCAAATAATATCACGGCCAAATAGTCCAAATCTATATGGATAAAATGTATTTCAATTCAAAATACACGCAAGAAAACATATATAAACATTGGGGCAAAACAAAGGTTACAGAGAATTACGAATTACTTAAAATACTTTTACGAATAAAAGAAGTTTTGAAAGTTTGCTTATTTGATATGTCCATTTAACTATCTCTTATTCGGAACAAAAATTGACTTTCAAAGATAAGATACCACGAGCAGTAGCAAATTATAATTTTTTTCATTTTAACTTTGAAATCAAATTACAGCATCAGCCGTCTGCGAAATATACGTTTTTTAGCTTGTAAAAGTTTTAAGTTAAGTTATAGGAAATATACTTATATAGAAACATTCTTCTGGTGTTGATATCGTGCTAGTTCATTTGATATTGTTTACATAAAATCGTTATTTTTACAGTTTAAAATCAATCAAATCTGTAAGGCATCGTTTGCAGCTCTTCACAAATGCAACATTTCACCATTTTTAACGTATTGCAGACTAAAGTTTTAGAATCAGTGAGTGAGAGAGTGAATGAATTTAGTTTTACACCGGACTTAGCAACATTCCAGCTATATGGCGGCTGTCTGTAAATAATCGAGTCTGGACCAAGCAATCCAGTGTTCAACAGCATGAGCATCGATCTGCGCGATTGGGAACCGATGACGTGTCAACCAAGTCAGCGAGTCTGACCACTCGATCCTTTTAGTCACCTCTTACGACAAGCATAGTCTTTTGAAATCAGAGATCAAGAATGGAATGTATACTGATGTACAGAAATAAGAGAACGTCAAGATACATGAATTAATTCCGATGTAAATGAGAAAGAATACCGACGAGGCAACCATCCTTGCTGTAATGCCCATTCATATTGCATGACTAATTTTTCGATCACATAGTTCTGCACCAAATATCTTTAACGATGAAGATAAGTGATGGTTAAGGCACCATGACAACACGCTTTACTCCAAATATCAGCAGAAATATTTCGGAGCGCTGGAGTGTGTTTATGAAATTACCAAGACGTAATGTGCCTCCCCGTCAGGAAATAACTCAGGAATTGACTTCAGTTTATTACCTAATGAAAAAGTAAGAGATGAACTAAAACAACTCCCAAATAACACCAAGCGTTCATGTACTTTTTTAATTAATTTGAAACAAAATAGGTTTAACTTAAAAAAATATGTCAAAATTCAATGCATAAAATTGATTCCTAATCGTGTCTTTAAAAGAAATAAGATAATATGCAATATGAAAAAAACACTTTAACTGAAATCTCTTCCATTGTGTTATTTGTTCAACATGTGAACTCTTTGGAAACACGTGTACAGTTTACAAATAATATGGTCCCCAGAAAGAGCTGTAAGCATTCACATTACCATTCCAGACAGCCTCTGTATGACATGGAAATGTCAAGATCGGTTACTAAATCCCTCATGCATTTTATGGGTCTCGTGAATACAATACGGCTCGCTCATTATTCATAGAAATGTCATCAAGGTGGACATTTACGGCGGTGATTCCCTGAAATGGAAAGGTGACGAGAAATAGGGTTAAAAGGGTTCGGACAAGGGCACCTTAAATCGACATCGTTGACGATCAGCTGAAGCGGGAAACTGTATATTTCAATTGCAACAAACCGATGTATGCTAAAAAAAAAGAGAAAATACGTCCACAACAAAATTTAGCTGCGCACATTTGTTGTTGTCATATGTTTTACATAAACATTAACAGATTTAGAATATAGGAAAACCATGTTCTATGGATAGTCAACTTCTTGGTGTTTCGGTGTTAGTATCTGTTAGTATCTACACCGAAATGCGCACCCATTGCAATAAAGAAGTTGACTGTCCATAGAACTTGGTTTTCCTTCATCTATACAACTTTTAAAATGCCGTCCAAAGAAGATTTAGAATAATCTCATGTTCAAGTCCGAAAATATACGCTGTCGGCTTTTCAAATACGATATTACTTGAACAGAAGCGGACATTTTGAACACGGAACACGGAACACGGAACCAAATCAAAATTGTACGTACAGTAATCTACAGTTCTACTGAACCACAAAAGGTAGTTCGTTGTAACCGCACATTCGACCATAATGTTCAAAGTGAGTGAGTGAGTTTAGTTTTACGTTGCTATTGACACTATTCCAGCAATATCAGGGCGGGGAACACAAGGAATGGGACTCACACATAGTGTCCATGTGTGAAATCGAACCTGCGTCATCCACGTGACGAGTGAACGCTTTAACCAGTGGGCTACCACACGGACCCTACATAATGTACTGAGAGTGGCCGTTTATTATATTGACCGTACATACGCAGTAGCGAACGGTTCAAGGTTGTTTTTTCACCTTTTCGCAAGGGCGATGGGGCAGCCTAGGGGTTGAAGAGTTCGATCGTCATATCGAAGACCCGGGTTCGATTCTCCTCATGGGTACAATGTATTAAGCCCCTTTCTGATGTCCCCCACCCTCCTACGTGATATTGCTGGAATATGTGAAACCCAACTCACTCACACACCTTTTCGTGACAACCTGGTATCATCAACATTCCATAGTGATTCCTGAACACATGCCCTGTCTTGTATCGCAATCCGGCAATCACTGGCTTGTCTAGTCCAGCCTCGATTTATTTACAAACAATACTGTACAGCTACAATTGCGCTGAAAACAAACATATACTCCTGTACTGACAACTGTACAGCAGAGCGTTCTTTTGGAGGTGGAAAAGGGTTTTTCGCTGCGTGATGACACCAGGTGTTCACCAAAAGGTTCTTATCTTCCAACACGAGCGCCGCTCACAACATCAATAGACAAGTAAGTATTTCTTTCTGTTCTCTTCCCTACACGACAGTGAGTTTCTGGGGTGGGGGCACTGGAGAATGGCCATATACACGAAAGGAAAATGGTAATATCACATCAATTCGTTTATCAGCATAGTACTTTGAAATGAGCCCGCAGCTTCGTCAAGGTTATATTAATAAAGACCTCACTTAAAATGTTTTATGGCGTGGAGGAGACGTCCAAAATTCATTTGCAAGATCGATGCCCGATGTATTTTCTTTCTGGATTGAATCATATGCAACAGTTATTTTTCAGGTCAGCAGCTGATTGACATTCGCGAGTTCGACTGCTTAAACTGGTTATCTTTTAGCGACCATCTGGTGTCATCAATGACTTTGTTTGGGGAATATGTTCTCACAATATTGTCGAATTCTTGCAAACGTGCAATCAACAAGAGTTCTTATGAATATAGATCATATATGTAGGTTACCTGTGACGTCACACATTCGCCAAATATTCCTTGAACATCTTTGACCAGTCACCAAGCTGCTAAATGGGGATTTCTTCTGTAACGATCCAGATTCGTTTTGAATGCCTCGGGGGAGTTGTGAGGCCTAAATCTTAATGATATCAGAGTTCAATTCCCCTGACCAAATGGTTAATGTCCCTGGAAATTTTAAAACTTATTTTGCTAAACCTTCTAATCTAACGAGATTGATAACTTTGGAATGTGTTCTATATCACCGGCTATAACTAGATCCTTTACATCCCAGCTCGTCCACTTGACAAAGTCATGATTCCGTCTAATTTAGCAGGTTTAAAGAGAGATCAGACTGTACTCAACTGCTTGTTACGGCGAACACAGTTTGCTATTCTGGAAAAAAACATACTTCCACACTTAAGGAAAGTGCTCAGTGTATATAAAATATAATTGCCATGCACATGTTATAACAAGGGTTCCTCTTGTTGTGTTGTGTTCTCAATACGCTGCCAGGGGGCTTATGGCAAACATTAGTATGGCAAGTTAAAGTGTTGTCATGGTAACTCAGCTGAGATGTGTGTAAACAGAAATTGTATGTGAGGGAATTAACGTTGCATGTGTGGCATCTTTGTGTCAAAAAAAAAGTTTTGAATTTTATTAAAATACGAACATGACTATACAATCATATTTTCAGTTCACTGACTATAATGGTAAGTATAAGTGTTATGTAACCAACATCGGCATAATTTCCATCTTCTCAGTTTATTCGTCTGCGGGATTTTTTTGTCCGACGTTGTATGCGTTGGTTACGATGGAAACCTTCATGCGATTTGTTTGTTGTTTGGCGGGAACTATCAACTAGTATGGCGGCGGTCTGTAAATAATCGAATTGGGACCAGACAATCGTTTGTTGAAGATCGTGAATAGGTCTGCGCAGTTAGGGTACGATGACATATGTCAACTAAGTCAGCAAGCCTGACCACCTGATCCCGTTAGTCGCCTCTTACAACAGGCATGGGTTGCTGAAGATCGATTCTAAGGCGGTTCTTCACGGACCCATGGTGTGAATGAGAAGTAATATTCACTCCGTTCGTTAATCAGACCGTACACTTAGCAGTTGATTGATTTACACAAGCCCTTACTCCAGTAACAACTGTAATATCTGTAGTGTTTACACCTTGAGTTATTCCAGCTGTATGGCGGCGGTCTACATATAATCGAGTCTGGACTAGACAACCCCGTGATAAACACCATGAGCATCGATCTGCACAAATGGGGACCGATGACATGTGTCAATCAAGTCAGCGAGCCTGACCACCCGATCGTCTCTTACGACAGTCATGGGTTTAGGATCTTCACGAGTCCTCAGTGTAAGACTATAACGACGCACTCCAGCCAGTACGGTGGCACTCTGTGAATAATCGGGTCTGGATCAATCCAGTGATTGATACAATGAGCATAGGTCTCCGCAATTGGGATACCATGAAAACAAGCCTGACCATCCCATTCCTTTCGCGGCATCTGTAGACAAGTGCGGGTTGCTGATTTCCAAATCCAACCCGGATTTTCACGGGTTACTGATGTGATTTAGCGAATTGGTAAAGCACAACTCAACCTTTGCATGACTGAAAAACATGTCCAACGTTCCAGACCCAGTCAGCAGAATCATCAGTAGTGACGGCGGCTTGCAAACAATCAAGACTAATATGTCGATCCCTTCATTTACTCGCAAAGCCACTTAACATTACAAGACGCAAGTAACTGCAATCCTATCCAACATATAATTACCATGTATTTTTATATCACACATTGT
The DNA here is from genome assembly GCF_037392515.1 of Haliotis asinina. Classification (NCBI taxonomy): domain Eukaryota; kingdom Metazoa; phylum Mollusca; class Gastropoda; order Lepetellida; family Haliotidae; genus Haliotis; species Haliotis asinina. The sequence continues at coordinate 10,207,751 of NC_090295.1, read as the reverse complement.
GGACATACTGTGAGATTCCGTCTCGGAGACGTCAAATAAGCTCCGAAAATCACATTAATCTGTCTCGGTGAAGGTTAATTTTGTAATTTCGCCTTGAATGCAATAAGTCTCTTGCGAGTCCTCTCCGCAACACATTCTTCAGTTCTCATTGAAGAATCATTGCTCTATATTTGTTAATAAGCTACGCGGAAAACGCGAATGGAAGACATCAAACAGTGCGGATCAATTTCCAGATCTCTATAGGACATTATTTCTCATCCTGATATATCCAAGTGACGTCGGTGCCCATTCACCTCAGTTATTTGTAACAGTTTGACGAGATAACAATCATTATCCTATTTCACTGAAGACGCTTGAATCAGTACGCCTCTTGCGTAAATGGTTGTTTATGTGGTAGCTCAGGTACATGTTTCAAGTAATACGGTTAATTAAACTGCATGGCATCAGAAAAATACAAAACAATACGAAAATCATAAAACACAAATTGTGACGTTATCACAATAATCCAAACGAAGACCATTTCCAAACGCATCAGAAATATGTACCAAAAGATGGGCCTATCTTAGGATTCCGACGATATCAAGAGCATCTGTTTATTAATCACTATCAACTAGAGATCATGGAGATATATATATATATATATATATGTATGTATGTATGTATGTATGTATGTATGTATGTATGTATGTATGAATGATATTTATTATCAAGCATTGTTTTCTTGAAAACGGCGTAGGGTCAACTCCGAAACGTCCATAAGGAGTGATCCTCTTTATCACACCAGCTTATGAATGCCACTTAAAGAAATAAAAAATGGAACGGACGCCATGACTGTCACTGAAGAGTCTGATAAGGAAATGTGTTATGCAAGACATGTATAAATCGCTTTGGGGGTTTTGTGAGACATTGAAATGTTGTAACTTTGATCGAATAACTTTAAATAGAATTTGAACGGCAGTTGTTTAACATGCTCGTAAGAAGCGGAAGCTCGCTTGTACCTCAACGTAAACAACAAAGGCTAATGGTGATGGATCGTGGTGAATAATGGGAAAGTTGTTTGATGGTGGGTTTATGCCTGTAAGCGTTGCCGTGGTAGTTGTAGTAGCTGCCGTTGTCGTGGCAGTTGTAGTAGTTGCCGTTATGTTAAAAGTTTCCTCCACAAAATATACTGGACAAAATTAGTAAGGGATATTGGTATTTTCATAATTGATATTTCATCAGTGTGCCAGTGAATGATTAGGTCATTATTCATAAGTTCAAAATTTACACAAATCCCTAACTATTTTTGTCCAGTATGTGAAAATATTTCACACGCGTCTTCTGCATATTGCCTGCTGGTTATTGGAATGATACCAGAAGGCAGTGAAGGCGTAACTTAAAGAAGAGCGATGGGTAGCCTAGTGGGTAAGGTGTTCGCCCCGTTACGCTGAAGATCCGAGTTCGATTCCCCGCATAGATCAATGTGTGAAGCTCATCGCCAGTGTCCCCCGTCGTGTTACTGATGTACTATTGCTTAAAGCGACATAAAACTAAACTCTCCAACTCAAAACTGAAGACTTTTTTTGATAAAATAACGCTGACATAACTTACATCGAAGTTGAACATTTGAAGATATCATTTATACCTGGCCAAATGTAACACATCACAGACCTACACATATGCTTATAAACAGGACATTTAAGGCGCAAAGGACTCGTCAGTGTCCATTTATCTATTTTCCATGGCATGACTCCTCCAAAGAAGAACACTTTACAGTGCAACCTACAGTTCAACCAGGTGGTGGCATATCGAACTGGATGAAGTGTTTACTCGTTACACCAAAAGTCCGGGTTCGATTCGCTACATGAATTTAGGCTTGACTACACTCGTGTATAATTTGTGAGTTGAGATCAACGCTGTTCAAACCGTCATTTCAGTCATACCAAAACCTGTAAAATTGACGTTGAGTAGTTGGGTGAAGCCCATGACTAAAGGATGCTGCCTGACAGACCAAGGGTAAATATTCAGGCGGTTCAGGGATGACAAGTGGATGCTCACTCTGATGAAGGGCATGCTTCAGAGCCTGGTGAGACGCAGCAACTTACCCATACAATCCCTACCTTGATCTGTGAAATAAATATCCAATAGACAAACAAACAGACTTGAATCAATAGCTGACATTACGAAGAACGAGAATAGACCATCCTAATAATCACACGACATCTCCACAAAATGGAGAGTTCCTTCAAAAAGTCAGACCAAATAACTACCTTATATTTGTGGTTTATGAGAAATAAATTTCGTTTCTTTCAAACTGCTTTGTTGTGATCGAAAAAATATACAAATTACAAACTATTAAAAGACATATAGTTTTCTCAATATGCTTGTTATTACAATGCTATGATCAAACAGGTTTATTAAAGTTCTGTGATCGAAATAGTAGTACTTATTGAACTGACCTTATTATTGCTGTGAGTAAATAAGAGTAAAAGCCATTACTTTTGTCAGGTCCTTCCTTGAACCGTGTCTCTATATGCATTCAAGTGTCATCGTGTTTTAGTTTGTCTTTTTGTTCCCCAGCAGTTTGTATTTTTGCCTAGTTATCACCTTCAAAGCATTGGAATCTTGGTCAATTGAAGGATCCAACAATACAGGACGTAAGACACAGATGGCTGCAGTATTTATAGACTGTAGAGTCCAAAGAAGGAAGAAGAAAAAGTTAGATAATGTCGACATTTACACAGAAACCAGATTTCTAAGGCCTCAGGAGATCAATCATGGGAAAGTTCACACACTTCTCCAAGCTGGTCATTTCCTGATTAAGGAAACTTAGTGAAGGGAAATATGGACTTAACGGCTTGGTTGACCAATACTGATGGACAGCGGGACCGTCTCATATATTCAGTCTTGGACAGGGTTGACAACTCCCCTCTGATGGACACATCGTATGATCGTCCGTTTTGAGAAATCGACAAAGGGCAATAATATGTATTGATCAGTACTGTAGGAAGTTTTATTAAAAAATAACCACCTTTCATATTTCTTTCACCTTCACATGAAACGTGCATTAGATTAAAAATGTTTCGTCAGTTAAAATGTTCAAAAACGTTGCTCTTAAATGTCCTTATCATAAAAAGCCGTTCTATCCCGGTCGTTTGAACGGTTATTAACCATCCAGTGCTGGTTAAACAAATGTGCACGGATGGAAGGGATGTCTCATGCTCAGCATTTCTCTTTGTACTGGTGGGGATAACCTCGTTGTTAAAGCACTCACACGTCACGCCGATGACCCAGGTTCGATTCCCAGTATGGGCGCAATAAGTGAAGTCCATTTCTGCTGATATTGCTCAAATCGTGCTTAAATCAGCTTAAAACTAAATTCATTGACTGATTTTTCAGAAGATTAAAGATCTAAGACAGAGACGGTTTTACTGATAATTATGGGAACCCTCTTACTGTATTGTAGGCTCATCAAATTATTGCAAAATATGCATTTAACCCTCTAAACCCATAGACTGAGCATCCTATTTCTGTAACCTAATACGTGTTGTCAACTTCAACCAGCAAGCATTTGAAGCTTTGATTATGCGCCAACATCGTCTACGTTAATTAGTTAGAAGCGTGTTGTCATGAAGTCCGCCGAAATCTTAGAATATAAAATGGAATTGTTTAGATGTCACTGGTATTGAAAGCTGTTTGCAGAACACCGTCATACAGATGACACATTGGTAGGTGTACCCTTAACCAACCACCAGAGTCTTATGTTTATTACATAGCTATTGGCCTTACGACAGCAGTACCGTCGCGCAATACGGCGAGGTTTGGCGAATTCCGCATTGTTCTCTGTATTGCAGGGCTGCCGGATCGTGGTCATTCGAAAGACGGTGTTATTTCACAAGTGAGAGCGTGTCAAATGTTATTAGGATTAAAATATTTTGTAATCAGAATTGGCACTTGATCCTATGACTTGCGGCGGGTGAATGCGATCCAATGTTTGCGTGGAACTTCCTTGAGAGCAGTGATACGCATGTCAAGGTAACTTCAATGCGGAAGTTACGAATAGTAAGGTTTGGATGTTATTAAGACAGTTTGCGCCGTTAAAATGTTTATGTCGTAAATCAACTACGTCGCATTTGTACATGCTGAACATGAACATGATATGACGGGGCAGAAAAACTGTTGTAGCGAGTTTGGTACGGCTGTGAACGACAGCATACGAAGCGGCTTCGTGTGATCTTGTGCTGGAGTGAGTGAGTGAGTTGGGTTTTACGCCACTTTTAGCAATATTCTAGCAATATCAAGGCGGGTGACACGAGAAATGGGCTTCATACATTGTAACCATATGGGGCATCGTAACCCTGGTCTTAGGCGTGACGAGCGAACGCCTTACCCACTAGGCTAAACCAACACCCGTGTTGTGCAGGAATACGAGCTGTAATACGCCCTTTTCCGGTGTCGCTTTTTCTCAGATCTACGTGCCAAATACGACTGAAGTATGTATAAATATTTGGCCCCGAGACAAGAAACTTTTACGACATTGGAAAGAAATGCTTCTCTAATTACTCGTTTGTCAGTCGTAACCCGAAGGCAGTGACATATTTATTATTTCAGCGCTAAAGTAGTACGTAGGGAATTATATGTATCTACCAAACAGGTAGACTATGACAAGCTGCTGTCATTCAGACAATACACTGGGGTTCCGCAACGCCACATATGGTGTGATACATTGAGTGAGTTTGGTTTTACGCCGCACTCAACAATGTCCCAGCTATATGGCGTTGGTGGATGATAGAGTCTGGACCAGACAAACCAGTGATCAAAGGAATGAGCATGGATCCACCAAATGGGATATGATGACATGTGTCAACCAAGTCAGCGGGTCTGACCACACGATCTTGTTAGGCGTCCCTTACGACAAGCATGGGTTACTGAAGATCAATTCTAACTCGAATCTTCGCGGGTTAGGTGTGATAAAGAACTATACAATGTTGACCACCGTCTATATACATACGGTGCTGCTAAGTGTTGATCTCTAATCATAAGGCCCGAGGATGATTCAGTACATGCTCAAGAGTACAATGTGAGAGGTCCATTCTCCCGTGATATTGCTGACAACCAGGTTCCCCTCAAGAGGGCTATTAACATTGGGTTAAGATGCAAGGGAGATCGGATAATCGTACTCTGGTAGAGATTTTTCCGTGCAAATACCAAGTCACATTAGACAGTGTGTAGTGAGATATGGCAGAGAGTTTCAGTTACAATGACCTAATGTGTAGATTCACCGTTCGCAGGTCACACTGAAGACCTGAATCTCTCTCAGAGTGTCGTATATCGAATATTCATGTGAGGTATTGTGAAGCAACACTGATATGACCTGTCCTTTAAAGACGCACTGAGTGACTATTGTTTAACACCGCATCAACAGTATTATAATTATACTAAGCGCCGCATCAGAAGTATTAAAATCATACTAAGCAGTATTAAAATTATACTAAGGACAAAACATAAATAATACAAACATTACATACTATAACCATTAAAAATTACGATTTGGAAAATATCGCAATTTTAACAAATGAAAATAATTATTATCAGCAAACTGAAACCAAAAGTATTAAAAGTGATGTTGAAAATGTTCATCTCAATTAAATATCACAAAGGTTCGACAAGGATTGTTTAAATTAGGCGTTTAGATTAAATTAGTTTAAATTAGTCATAGCGATGAATGTCAGCGAAGTATCGTTTCGAATATATCGATAGAAGACGTCTGCTTTTTATAACATAGTTTGTGCACATATTAAGGTATCAATTATACAACAATTATATAAAGGCTAAACTCTGCACAGGATAAGTTCCATTCATACATTTCTCCAGCATTCTTGACCTTTGGTCACTCACTTATAACAGAAAAATAGTTTCAGTCCGTCATTGGATATGTTGTATTTGACTGGGTTTAGATAAAACACAGTCACTCTGACACAAATAACGAAACGTTCATGTTTCATAATCCCATACACTCACGAAAGACTTAAGTTTACAAGCAAGTATGTGTTGAGGTGTGTTTAAGAATTTATTTCGTCTATTGAGATATCTAGATGTGTGACATGTTCCGTCTGTACCAGCAAGATAATATGATACCTCCGTGGAAATGGCAGTCTACACATGTGATAACACGTATATTAGTTCATGTACAAAATATCCCCTCACAATCGATTATTCTTTAATTAAGAAACATTCAGTACCCCTCTTAAAACCTAAAACTGTAGTCTCACATTTAACATACGAAAACATATCTGTTAATTCATTTTAAACTAATTTTTAAAAGTAAAATATCATATTTGCTGAAGTTTGATTTCTTTAAGAAACTGAAGCATATTCAATGTTCCTTACAAAGGAATAAGCTACAGTCATTAAATTAATTACGGCAAAATCCCGCGTTACCTTGTCAGGTGAAAAGTGCCGGTATTAATATTAAAAAATTAATGTATTATATTGTATTAAAGAACATATAAACTCATTTTGAAAATAATACAAAAGGTCTGTTCCCTTTAAATACCTGTGCTATACAGGGAAATAGTTTGTAAATGTTACCTTATAGTCGGCGTAAACGTAATCTTCATCAGCTATACTCCTCGCCGCCACACAAGCCCACAACGTCACGCAACACAGAAGAAACCAACAAAAAGTTCTCGTAGAGGCCATTGTTAAGGCGTGGAAAGTCTTCACAACTGTCTAGATACGCCTGGTCCTAAAATGTGGCAAGGATTCCCCTCCGATCTCACACTCAGCAGCTGGGATCACATTTCAAGAAGCCAGAAAGGCGTGATATAGCAATACAGAGGAGTTTGTACCCTGTCTGAAGATCAATACTGTGATACAGAAATACTAGTTATTCTGAAGTCCCCTGTTGACTGCTTGCTAGCCCACCTAACACTACCTTAGTTATAAGAGGGTGTGCAATGTTACGGGTTGCCCAATATAGATGTAGGCACGCCCACGGGTTGTATTGAGAATTAAATGAATCAATGGTTTCTGTTGTTTCGGGGGAGCATTGATCATTGGTTGATTGGAGACAGGTTGATGAGGTCGCTTGGATTGGACACTATTGTGTCAAATAGAAACATAATGGCTTGGCCGATGGTGGGTGTCAGCCAATGGGAAGTCATCTCCACCAAGCAGATAGTGGTGATGCAATACCTTCACTGTTTGGGCCTTATGCTATGAAAGCTGCGACGTATTTTAAGGTGCTGCGTCTGATTTAGGAGTTACATGATGGAAACAATTCACACAGCGTTTACTGATGTTAGATGTGAGTGCATTATGCTGATGCCAGCTGTGCTTTGTACTGACTCCCTATGCGTGTATGCTTTGTACTGATGCCGGGGTATGCGTGTTCGCTTATGCTGATTTTTACATACGAGTTTAATGCTGTGCTGCCTGTACACGAGTGCGTGCTTCGCACTGAACCCTGACTATCCTTGTCGTTTTGACTTGTGTCTCTTCATACGAGTGGGTGCCCTATGCTAGTGCTTGACAATATGTGCGTCCGATGTCTGTTTACGATAGTGTGCTTTGCACTACTGCCCGTATATATGTGTTGGCTTTGTAATGGCACCTGCATACAGACGTACACTTTGTACTACTGCCAACAGATGGTGGCGATGCACTCTCTTGTCTCTTGCTGTGAAAGCTGCCATATATTTTCAAAGTGCAACGCATGGCAAACATGCTTTCTACTATTGCCTTTGTGTGAGCACGTGCTATGTACTAATGTCTGAATGTGAGTGCGTGGTTTGTACCACTGTCTGTATGTGAATGTGTGCCTTAAACTACTATCTGTATGTGAGTGGGTGTTATCTACGACTGTGTGCATGTGAGTGTGTGCCTTGCACTACTGCCTGAATGTGAGTGCGTGGTTTGTACCACTGTCTGTATGTGAATGTGTGCCTTATACTACTATCTGTATGTGAGTGGGTGTTATCTACGACTGTGTGCATGTGAGTGTGTGCCTTGCACTACTGCCTGAATGTGAGTGCGTGGTTTGTACCACTGTCTGTATGTGAATGTGTGCCTTAAACTACTATCAGTATGTGAGTGGGTGTTATCTACGACTGTGTGCATGTGAATGTGTGCCCTGCACTACTGCCTGAATATAAGTGTGTGCTATGTACTACTGTCCAAATGTGCGTGTGTGTTATGTGCTACTGCCTGAATGTGAGTGTATGGTATGTACTACTGTCTTTATGCGAGTGTGCGTTACGTACTACTGTCTTTATGCGAGTGTGCGTTATGTACTACTGTCTTTATGCGAGTGTGCGTTACGTACTACTGTCTTTATGCGAGTGTGCGTTATGTACTACTGTCTTTATGCAAGTGTGCGTTATGTACTACTGTCTTTATGCGAGTGTGCGTTATGTACTACTGTCTGTATGTGAGTGTGTGTTATGTACTACTGACTCTATGTGAGTGTGTATTATGTACAAGAGTCTATATGTGAGTGTGTGTTATCAGCTACTGCCTGTATGTGAGTGTGTGTGTGTTATGTATTATTCTCTGTATGTGAGTGTGTACTATGTACAATTCTTGTATGTGACTGTGTGGCTTGTACTACTGCATCGATGTGAGTGTGTGTTATGTGCGACGGCCTATCTTTCAGTGTGAGCTTTTCACTACTCCATGCACTGATGCCTCTACCAGGCAGGTGTTGGTGACGCTATACCTTTACACTCAGGCCTTTTTTTCTCTGAAAAAGGCTAACGTGTGGGTTTGTGGTGTTTACTAGTGTCTGCGTGTATGTTTTGTACAGATTACTGCATATGTTTGTTTCTGATGCCTACATGTGTGTTCTACATTGACGAGTATATATGGATGTGAGTGTCATACGGAAGCCTGCATGGGTTTTGAGCACGACAGGTGTACGTTGGCTGTAAGTTCTAATATACTCAAACCCTCCCTTTAATGATCATCTAACTATGATCAGGTACCTGATAGTCTGAGATGTTTGATGTTCTGTCTCTCGCCAGATTACTCTATATTCAGAGTTGCGCCCCTGGGTGTTCCAGAAATCAACGATGACAATATTAATGATTATGTTTCAAGTATTGTCAGCCGTCATGGTCGTACTGGTTGGTTTCACCATATGGCAAACATTGGTATCACCATGTGGCAAACCTTGGTTTCACCATGTGGTAAATGTTGGTATCACCATGTGGCAAACTTTGATTTCACCATGCGCTAAACATCTAATACCTGCCTGCATCATTAGAGCCGTCAACCCACTGGTGAAAAATTCTTTCAAAACGGCGTGAAAACAAACTGGTTGTGTATTTGTTCTAATTGTACACACAATTGTGTCTAATCGTGTCTTGGGCATTTGTGTCAAAGGCCAGCAACTAATTCCATCACCGACGTTCATTAAATGTATATATATAATCACCTTTTCAATAGAAACGACAAAACCTTTCCACGTGCATATGAAATCTCCGCCAAAGGCAGAGTCCATTGTACAATTTTGCATTTGTCATGAACAGATATCTGTTCAGCAGTATTACGACTGTATGGTGTCGTTTCAAAACAACTCGGATGTGAACTAGACAATCCAATGATTATCACCACGCGATACGATGACAGATCAGGGGTTCATGGATGACAATTACTATAAAATAGTGATGACACCAGGTGTTCGCGAAAAGGTGGGCGTATCCTGTCACTGGTGGCGCCGTCATAAAAATAGATTAAGTCTAGTTACATATGTTCACCTGAAATTCGGGAATGTATGATATAAATCAAAATAGGGAATGGGGGACGTGTCGTGTTACCGTCCCGAATTATAAGGTTCAATAATTATTCGTGGCTTCGAATGTATATAGCAGTTTCCTGTAGCGGAGGTAAGGATACGGAGAGTCACTGAAGTCTTTGATTTTAAAGGATGAATTTATTCTAAACGTTCTTCTACTCAGACACACATGACTGAAGATGTGCATAACAGTTACTGTGTCCAAAACGTGAACCGTCTCTAAGCAGTTACATTTTTTATGAAATGAAATTTTGAAATAGGATGTTAAATGAATTAAAACGAAAACGTTCGTGCATAGTAATATTCAACATTTTCTTACTCCCACGATCGTTTTATTTGCGCGTGACAAGTTTTCGAGAAGGACTGTTTCTGTGGAATTGGAATTATGCTTAAATGAATAATTCTTATAAAACTGAAATTTTCGACAGTTCTTGTTTTATATCAGCTATATAGTCTTTTTACACCGCATTATCACTTTTCGAATAAATTAAGAATTTAAAACCAGAATTGTTAGTTTTTGTGTAATATGCACACAGATAAAAAACGCAAAGCGATTTGGTTTTTTTAAAAAATCTTGTCGATTTCCACATAACAACAAATACAAAATCGCCTTTTCAGTCACACGTGAGACCTTTTTGATCCGTTTTTGAGACATAGATTTAAGAGAATGTTAAAGATCGCAGCAGACATTGTAGTATTGTAGTACCGTGTTGGTAGCTGGAATAACGTGGGTGTGACAAACACATGCACAAACGACGAAAATAGCCCCTTATCGGACGTGTGTCTAATTAACAACGACTCGTATATTGCAACACGCGATACTCATTAAGTGCGATCAACCTGATCCATGCGTCTATCTCCTTCACTGCTTCTTCCGGTTTTGTCGTGTTCTATAAGGGCTTCGGTAATAAGGTAATGCTCATTCGAAAATCGGGTCAAATATCTGCCTGAGCGAAACACGCCCGTTCAAAATCCTCTCTTGAAGAATTCAATCGTTTTAGTGCTACCCTTGTACGAGTGAGTGAGTTATGTTTTACGCCGCTCTCACCAATATTCCAGCAATAAAGATCTGACAAAATATATCAAGTCTGGATCAGACAATCAGGTGATCAAAGGCATGGACATTGGTTTACTCAATTGGGACACGATGACATGAGTCAACCAAGTGAACGAGTCTGACCTACGGATCCTGTTTGTCGGCTCTTATGGCGAAAATGAGTTTGATGTAGACCCATTCTAACCCAAATCTCCACGACTGTGTTGATACTGATTTTCAGAAATTCTTTCGCACACATTTACCCTTTAAGTTGAAATGAATCTGTTTCGACAGACAACCAAGAGTGATTATTTACAAGCTTTGATGTTTTATGTTTACACGGCACATACAGGGATGTATTGGTGAGTTTAATTTAACACTGAAAAACTTAGCTGACTACCACATCTTTGCACTTTCCAGGAAACGTGGAACTGACCCTGAATAGATAGATTCTAATGGGAGACAGCAGAAATGGGTTCACACATTGTACCCATGTGAGAAATAGTGCCCGTAACTTCATTTAATACTAAATACTAGCTACCCCACACTCCGCCCCACAGTCATTGACAGAGGATTGGCTTTCAGTTGGAGACCTGTTTGGATGTTGACAGTAAAGATGATGACTGACCACCTTAGTTGTATTGCATCGGGCAAGGTTTTAGGTTGTAACCGTACCCACTGGGCTACCTTACCATGCCTGAAACCCTCTGAATGCGGGCGAACATCAACATTTGGAAATATAGGCACCGGATCTGTTGCGTGATGATCACAGACTGTGAAACAGAACGCTCAAGCCACTGCGTGGTTACTTTTCGAAGTTTCCATCCTATCGACATCAATAAGAAATTAAAGTTTCGCTTTTGTTTAACGCCGCACTCTGCAATAACCCTGCTATATCGCGAATGCCTGTAAACAGTCGTGTCTGGACCACACAACCCAGTGACCAAGAGCATGAGCATCGACATACGCAATTGGGTTACAATGAAGTGTCAACAGTAAGCCTGACTATCCGATCCTGTTGGTCGTCACTTTCGACAAGTAATTGAATAAAATCATAATTGTCGCGTTGCCGCACATTGGTTTTTTGGCTCATGTATTTTGTGGTGTCCCTTCTGGTATTCCATAATTGTGTGATTCCATAATTCCATGTGGCAATACGATTTACAGAAATAAAGGCCCACAGGTATTAATCGACCTTACCTACATATGCTTTTCTCATGCCTGCGCCTTGGGCTTTGTCGCTTCTATTTGACAGTATCAAAATCAGGTACTCTACGTACGTGAGTGACGCTTCTGCAAACTTCACATTCAAACATTCTACACACATGCAAACCTACTACAGATATGGCGATGAACGTTCTTGCAAGGGAAAGCTGTCTTCAATATGTGTCCTTGGTATAATATTTGGCATACATATTTTGCGTTTCATAATTTAATACGTTTTAAATTATATGCGTAATGTGCATATATCGAAGGTAACATCTAATCGTCCTTAAGTTATGAGCGAATGATTCATACATTACGTAAACATGTATACATATAATATATAAAGGTTGAACGAGCATATGAAAGCGAATAAAGAAATTTTGTAGCTCACCTTGCACACAACAGAAACTTTTTGTTTGGTGATATGTCAGCATTTACTTTAGTTGTAAAACTAACTTCTGGGACGTTTGCTGCAATAAATGTTGATATGAACAAAACCAATTCTTTACGAGTGCCATATATCTTCTCAGAGTCGATTAAATAGAATTTCCAGTGATACCAGATGTCGTGAAACTTTAGCGGATCCTGCTCCATCCGTCACAATCCTAACGCAAACACAATTGACCAACGTCATATCCTGCATGTTAGAACTTCTTGAGAGAATGACCTTCAGGAGTGTCGAGAGAGAATGACCTTCGAGGGACGGATAATCCGAGCAGCGGGTTGGTTTACTATTGGTTTTTTTTGGTTATAACGCCTTTCAGTAAACCGAAAAACTAGCTCCTCAAAACAAATGGTAGCATTATAACTGAAACGAATTTGCCTTTGACAATGAACAATTATTGCAACAATACAATCAGATGACGTCTACGTAGACCTGCTCGCAAACAATAAAATGAATCATGCAACAGTGATTACTAACCGAATGTGCATCCGTGAAATTATAGGAAATAATATGAAAGTAAAGAGGCGCATGTTAACTAGCGACAAGCGTATATGGCATTCTTGTACATCATCAGTATTAACAAAACGGTACATTACATTCAAATCTTGAAATGTGTCTATGCGAACGATTTCACGAAAGTAAAACCATCCTTTTAGTGGCCCTCATTGTATTTATTGGTTTTATATCTCCATGAGCTGGCCGACTTCATCATCCTTAATATTTCACATAATATGAATACACACCGTTGTCCCATCACCCGTGAATGCATGCCGATTGTAGTCGATATTTTTAACCCAAGAATCAATACATAGTCTTGTTGCAATGAAACCAGCGAGTTCCCGATGAACGCTCAGATTCCACAGAACAAACGGCAGTGTTCTCCTTACGGTCGGTCGTTGGGCATACTGGTCTGTATTAGGCTGAAATTGTTCTCGGACATTTCATGAATAGAATTTGGGCTATTTGACGTCCGTGAGTAACAGTCTCTTTAAAACAGACACACGTCATTAATGTAGGAGGTGGAGTTGCCCACGGATGACCTCCTTACCTTGTTAGCTTAAGCTTGCTGTTGATTTACTCCAAGCTACATTCTCCCCCGCTAAATATACTAATGTGCTCAGGGACCATGGACCTTCTGATTCGATGTCGGACCCATTGTCCACACGACCAAAGAGGTTATCCCTGTCAGCAAGCTGTCAAGATAAGGACATCATCTGGTGATGACATCCACACCCTGCTGTTTCACCACAAAGTAAAGCAATCATTTGTGATCATGATCTTCACACATGGTGAAAAAAGTATTGAACATGGATTTCACTGCTTCCTTTTTTGAGTGCTCCACTGTAGCCATGACGACAGTAGATAAAAGAGGAAATGATTTAAGAATACAGCTCCACAAGTAGTTAGCCTACAGAGCAATGAGCATCGAAATGTGTTTCAACTCTCCACAAAAGTACCAACAACTTGGACTGGTGAGTCTGCTGTTACGTCGCTTTCAGAACCACACGTGGCTTGAAATGTTTTATTTCAAATTGTATCAAGATAATACACATCTACAAAGTTTACTTCACATATCTTAAACGGAGTTTATAATGGCTATACGTGTAGTTACATGTATGCATGTACCGTCATCTTTTTCAGAAACAATGGAAATGGCACATGCACCAAATGTGCAAAACTAAATGCATTTTATTTTGCCGTGATCTTAGTTCTTACGCATTCATGTTTCATATTGGAAACATATGAAAGTTCGCTCTTGTTGTGCATAGAGACACCACTTTAATGATTACATTGTCTACTGTTCTGTTTACCAGTATCGACTGAATCATCACCTCCTCCTTGTTAGTTGTATTTCTGGATAGTTTATGATGACTGAGCTTTACATTCCTTTAAAATCTGAAACCAAAGAGAATGTCTTAAGGCTTACCATGTTTATTATCATTGATTTGTTTGTAGTCTGCAAGTAAGTAGCTTCATTTAACCGCACAATGAGCACCTATATACGTAATTTGAGAACCTTTGAGTGGGCATGTTGTATGCCACTTCTAGCAATATTCCAGTTATATCAAGGAAATGGGCTGTAACACATGGCGTTCATTATGGGATTCGAACTCGGATCTTCAGTACAACAAGGTAAAGTTCCAACTTAACGGCTACTCACATCGTTTACTCACTGGGCAGAAAACTCCATCAAACTCTTAATTGGTCTTATTTGGCGACGGCCAAATAGCTCTGTCCCTTTATCCCTAACCGTTTTCATGTATTGTCTCCAGTATTAAATTCTACATTTGAGCAGCCAAATTCACAATCATGGAGAACATTTCTTCGAACATCAACGTGACTAGGTATTCTGTGTTGATGGATCTGGACGCTGCTGGCTTCCTTTACCACCGCTAAGAGCCAGTCAGGTAGTTCAAAAGGACGCGATGATCCTTGATCAGGAAGGCCTCCAACTGTTGATAACATTACACATGATATATATATTTAAGTTACATGGCCAGTACTGTGGACATCACAGTTAAGAGGTTTTGAGGAATACACCGTAAGATGTCTGAAGCATACAAATGTAATGAAAAGAATTCCGCCAGTATTTCGCCAAGACTAAACTCTATGGCAAAACTATGGCAAATGATGACGTCACTCTGATGAAGTGACATTTTCACTTTCGTGAGGACGTCTCCTATGCCAGTGGATTATGGAACTTCAATATCTTTGGCAGAAATCTCTGCATCTTTGAGGCCATTACCTTGAAAACCCAATTCCCTTCAACACATTGTACCTTGTAGAGTCTTACTTTTCCATCAAGCCATTACACCACGATCTTTGAAAAGGATATACTGGTGAAGGTTACATTGCGTATATTTCAATACGTACTCACAGAGTGGCGACATACTCTTTTGTAACCGACCCCTTATCTTTGACGCCTTTAGAGATATGCTGTCAGTGAAGCCACACGTGTGTACGTACTAGGGATGCAAATGTTCTGCGTTCAGTAACATACATACACGATGTCTTCAATTAATTGCATTCCATGAAGATCCGCAGATCCGTAGAACTAGGGCAACTTTCACATGAAACATCAACGTTAGGCAATGAAACCATTGTCATACACTGTACTTGTACAAGAAGTAACGTACGCCATGATCACGTGGTCTATCCGTGAACTACTGAAATGAAATAAAAATACCCATAAAATACAAAGTTACACAAAATGAGTTTTCACAAGCCACACAAAGCCTGGTACAAATAAATTGTCGAACTCCAAAGCTGTCATCAAACCTGACGTCTTTATCGAGTTTCATGAGTTACAGGCTATATTTATGGATATGAAATAAGGAAACGTCTATAAAGACATGCCACAAAACGTTCTAATGTCATTACAAATCAAGGTGAATGCACCTTGTACGATTTCGACTATGTATATTAAGCATGTGTTCGGGATTCACAATGCAATAGTGAAAATAAACTCGGATAAATGATATAACAGACAAGTAATCCACATCAAGAAGGCAAGCTGTAATCATGAATGAAATATATTTTTTCACATTAAATTCATAGAAAGAAGGACTTGTAGTATCACATGTGTCACTTAATTAGTAGTTCCCCGTCTCAATAGTTAATTTCTTTGACTGCATGTTGACAATTCAATACATGGAAGACATTTTATGAAATGAACAATACTGAAAACCGAATTTGAGCTAAAATGATGAAGCAATTCCAATCACTGTTGTGGCCATGACAGCCTATTAGGTAACTGTTTATAATGGGTTGGGTCTCAATCCCAGATTCCTCTTGATTGTGATACTTGTTTTCTTAACGCCATACCAACTTGTATGGATTGAATAATAAGTTTGCTTTACCATTACGCTGACATGCTGTGATCCTAAACAGCAAGATGTTTTTGCGTGGTATTTCTTGTATTTTGTTGTTTCTGTTCCATTTTGATTTTAAGACAGGAGCTATGGACGTAAAATTATATCTCTGTGTTTGATGGTAATAGTTAATGGTCCCTTACTTTTGTGCATCAGTATATCAGTGTGTTGGAAAGTCGTCATGCATCAAATTATCTTTGGAATTAGTGATACGTTGTAATGACAGGACGGTTGAATTCGTGTTTCGTTTTAGTCACATGGTCGAATCGGGATTTGTGCTTAAGTTGAAAAAATCAAAACAGGTAATTTCGCCAAGAGGTTTTACATATGGTTCAGGTATATGAATGATCAAATATCGTTCACTAATAAACTGCCAATTCCCTTCCACGGGATTTACCCACTTGAACTTGACGTTAAAGAGACAAGCGGGGCCACGTTAACCATTTCATCGTTAAATCTTTGCATAAAGATTTTAAAATCTTCAGCATGGTTACTTTCAGACAGTCAATTTTCTTTCATTTCCAGTAATATTCCACCAGCTCCAGCCTTTCGTGTTTACATTTCACGACATTTTGAGGCTTCTTTTACCAATACTTCACACGTCATCACTGTACCTGAGCTGATACTGGTAACGTGCGTTTGCAGAATACCAACATGGCGGCAAGTAAGATCGCTTGGCGATTATATCCTGGCAATGCACCTTTCGATCTGGAATTAGCTTTGTGCCACAACAAAAAGTTTAGCGGCAAATTAATTGCACATGGCGACAGTAGCAAGCAGTGATCAATTCAAAGTTAGTTAGTGAGTGAGTGAGTGAGTGAGTGAGTGAGTGAGCTATATGGTGGCGGTCTGTAAATAATCTAGTCTGGACCAGACAATCCAGTGATCAACAACATGAGCATCGATCTGCGCAATTGGGAGCCGATGACATGTGTCAACCAAGTCAGCAAGCCTGACCACCCTGACCGCCTCTTACAACAAGCATAGTCAGCTTTTATGGCAAAATTCAAAGTTAAAGTGAGTGAGTTTCATGATGCACTCGGCAATACTCCAGTTATAGGGCGACGCTCTATAGACAGTGGAGTCTGATCTGGACAATTCAGTGATAAACGGCATGAGCATCGACCTACGCAATCAGGGTGGCTTGTGTAAACCAAAACAGTCAATCTGACCATCCGATTCCGTTACTTGTCTCTTACGAAGAGCATGAGTTACTGAAGATCAAATCTAACCTGGATGTACACGGGTTACAAAATGTAAGCATCCAAAACATGCCATGGACTAACTGGCTCTTCATGGATATCTTGGCAGTGCCAGGTACCTCTCCAGCTTCCTCATGTTTTTCGAAATGTGAATAACCTTTCATAAAATTGGGTGGTGCCTAATGTCTGTCAAAGTATATCATAACCTAAGAGACGATATACCACCGGACGAAAGTACACGTATACCAGAACCTAAAGACATATATCCAACAGTGGTTTGTGTAGAAGAAACTAACACTGAGTATACGCAAAAGATAACAAGCATCCTTTACAATGTCGTTAGTGGAATATCATGCATGTTTTGCGCCAACAGTACAAAGCACAGTCGATTGGAATTGTAAGTTGTATACCTGGTAGATGCAAATCCAACATGCCAAGATTAGCAGCGGAAGGAGAACGACTGACTGGAACGCAGATGGGAACTTCATAAAGTAATATTGCCAGATTATCTGATTGTAAAAGGCAGACCCCCAGATTAACGAGACACGTCAATCAGGATGTAAAACATCTACAGTCCCAGAACTCCACGACAGAATGGTCATCCCGCAAGATAGCCATCAATTGCACATTCTCCATTTGAGCAACCAGATGCTTATAGTGATGTAACTAGCACTGGGTCGCAGCATGAACAGGACCACTGCATGGTGTCAGATTCCCAGCTGCTTGGGATGTTTAGGTTGCTGTAGATCTGTAGACTTTCACGTGGGACCTACAGACTGGTGCAGATCTATCGATCTTGTTAACGAGACTGTGTTGATGCTGATAGTTACCTGGGGAACATGATTTCACTCACATGTCGGTCCTTGAAAATGACGCATCTTTTTCATTTGATACCGAAACAACTACACATCCGTGCATAAAATAACCACCACACGGTATTTTTACCAATCAATTTTGTCTTAAATAAAATCTGCAAAATACCCTTGATAATTTGATGGAGCAAGCATTTAACATTAAAAAAACGTAAATATCATTGGAATTACTATGTACTTTTATTAGGATAATTACCTATGATTAAAAACAGGTCCTTTTCTCTCGTAAAACAAGTTAACATATTTTGAAAAGTGAAAGCAATAATTGATTGTTATGGTTGTGTCCTATACATTCGTTATTTATTGTGAATGGATGAAAGTTTGTAATCAAAGATTGAGGAAATGTTACAGTCAAACTGTGAAAATGTAAAAATGTAAAATGCAGTAGAAGATGCTTTACAAACAAAGCGAAAAAGATTTTAGTTGTAATCATCAGTATCCGGCAAGACGTGATTATTCAATACAATAAACTCAAAATCATAAAAGATTTATTCCAAAATTTTATTACTGTGACCTTTTTTCAGTTTTCGTCAGTTGGCAATCTGGATTGTGATAAAAGGTCTGAATCTTTGACATTCGGGTTCTTCCCGACGATGCATAATTAAAGCTGTCTTGATGTGTAAATGTCATCTTGGTCTGCAACAGAATTGTTCTTTTGGTGAAAATGTAATTGTGTAGTTTCATCAGAGAGTTGTTTTGGTTAAAACTTCATTCCCATCACATTTCCACGTACACGTCATTTAACTCAGAATACAATAGGTTGTGGTATTGCCAAGCTTCTTCAACTATAGGTTTGTTATACAGATGGCGTACATTTCTGTAACATCAAATCGAATTTTCAAAATAGGATGGTGCTTTATTAATGCATGGGTGTATATATTAACAACGATTCTCCAGAGGGCCTTTAGATTTCTCGGCATATCAATCGAATGTAGTACTCAATTCGGGAAACCAGACCTGTGGACAGTTTACTTTTAATAAAAATAAGTCCTAAATATTTTCGTCCACCCGTTACAGTTTGACAGTCCGTAAACTTACGGTGAAACATGTTGGTTCTGTACGTTTTATATTCATGTATCCTTTGTACGTGCATGTTATTTAGTAGTTTGTTGTTTTGGGTTGGTTTTTTGTTTGTTTTGGGGTTTTTTTTGTTCATAGAAAAGAGCACACATTTGTTTACTTATTTTGTTTATGCTAACACAAGGCCCACCAAGTCATGCTTAGGAGTAGGAGGCGACTAACGAACCAGTTGTTCAAAGACTCTAACTGGGTTCGTCCATGTCAACCAAACCGCTTAGATCGATGCTTATATTGTCGCTGACTGTCACGTCCAAGGTAGATTATTTATCGAGCGCTTTCAAAGCGGTGGGATAGTACATGCTAATATTGGCTTGGAAGCCATGAAATAACCGTTGTTACATGTTTCCTTACGCCCGCCTGTTGCATGGCAATGCGTATGCCAGCGTTCCTATTAATTAGCAACCGAATCACCCTCACGGCCATTGCCAATTTAAACCGACATGTGAGTAATGTTCAATAATTCTCTTGTAATGTAATTTCCTTCATCGCGGAAACACAATGAAGTTAACAAATGTTTACGTTGACGCATGCAATAACAATTACATATCTCGATCCCATGAACATAAGTGTGTTATGTACAGATAGTTTATTAACTCCTAATGACGCTCAGGTGAATCTTGTGCGGTTATGTTTTTTGCGATTTAAACAATTCTTTACATTCTGTTGACATGCCACGGCTGTCCCTATTTACTGGTTTCAGTTTTGGATGGTTAGGTGCAGTATTTCATACAGACAGATTAGAATGAAAGAACATCTCAGTTCTTCGTCCAGTGTGATTACAGGAAAAGCTTTGATTCAATGCAAACAGTGCTTACACTGGACACGTGTTGATAAATCAGGTCAGCAAGATATCGAATGAGATATCCAAACCTTTCAAAGCGACCACTCAATATTTCGTGTTCTATCAAAGAATCGTTTCCCTGTCATAACTCTCAGCGATCATTCCATTAAGGGTCCGTCTGTTTAACTTGCATTTAGTGATCTAATACTGCAATCTGAAAATACTGTCGTTATATAGATTAGATCGAAGAAACATGTCGATAGTATGCGGGAGAGAGAGAGACATTCATAAAAAAAACCTCCACAATGTCTCTTGTCGTCGGGTTCAGGAACTAGTTTAAAAGTGTTGTTTTTTTTACTATGTGTAGCGGAATGTGTATGAGTGTATGTTGATTAATGTGCATACCTGTGCACATGCGAGTGTACGTGTTGCTGTTTATCTCACTGTATGTGTCGATGTATGTGCCAATGTTTATATCCAAATATGTGTCGATGTATATGTTTATTGTTGATAAATGTTTATGTCTACGGTGGTGGTGGTGGTGGTGGTGTGTGTGTGTGTGTGTGTGTGTGTGTGTGTGTGTGTGTGTGTGTGTGTGTGTGTGTGTGTGTGTGTGTGTGTGTTAGACTTATGCTTGTGGTGTTCGCTCGTCACGCTGAACATCAGGTTTCGATTCCCCACACGGGTGCAATGTATGATACCCATTTCAGTGTGCTGCGCAGCGATATTGCTGCGATATTGCTGAAACGGCCTAGAATAATACGCACTCAGGCATCCAACACAAAAAGAATCTGATTGGGACTGGTCTCCATCTACCCATCATTGTCGTAACAGACGACTTACAGAGCCAATGGCTGAACATCAAAGGATGAAATTTGTTTTATTAATGTCGATTTAGGAGCAATTGGTTTGTCTGTATTTTGGAGGAAATTTACACTTTAAACGTATTTCATCAGATATCTGATACATAGTCATGTTAATGAAATATACTGGATAAAGATATTCGTATTTTTTTAATCGATATTTCATTACTGTGTCAATGAACAAATACATCATTATTCAGAATTTAAAAGTTTACATATACCCTTAACTATTTTTGTCCAGTATATATTAAACGGAGATGTGGAAGAAAAGACGAAGTAAAGTAATATATCGTTCTTTTCCTAAAACAGAGACAGACGTCATGCAGAAACATGATCGCTTTTTCCAGCTTCCCAGAAACGGTTTGTGAGGCTGTTCTGGTTTGTAATCTCACTTCAAAGACTCAACAAGTACAGAATGAGGGTGGGAACAAGATTAGCAAGTTACATCGACATGCCCGCAAATAAAACCATTACCTTCAAATAGTCCTGAAACAAACCTCTCGAAATGTTTTATCTTTGAACTTTTTAACTACCAGTTAAACGAGAGTGCCTACAACGCTGCATTTATATGGAAAAAAATTAAGGTAAAGGCAACACGCCTAATATTTCCCCACGTTGGCCTCCGGTTGTAGACAGTCAATTTCCGAAAGGTTGTCTTCTTAGATTGCTGAAGACCTAAAGGGAAATCAGAGACGGTTATAAAATAAATAAATATGTTCTTTAGATCTGAATAAATCCTGTGTTTACTTAGGAATGTGTGGAGGTGTAATTATTGCCAGGTTGACTGGCATCTTACCTTCCTCAGACATGTGGGGCACTCACTCCAAGAAATTTTAAGATGTATGGGGCACTCACGCCCAGAGAAATAAATTCACAATTTTTTGCGAATTATTTCGATGCAGTTACTTGTACAGGTGCACGGGCATATTTTCCAAACGTACCTTGTTAATTTCTCAAATGTACAACGTCACTTTTGCATACAGTGTACATTCCATAAACGTGCCATGGAGTATTTGTGAAAATATGTAAGCAAATACCCCTTGAAGTAGTAGTGTACGCGGATGGCACCTGTTATAAAATAAAATCTTAAATAAACGTAAATGTCACAACACTGACAGGTGAAGTGCAGGAGATGTTTTCTCCGTGAGCGTGAAGACAGGTCAGGTTGAAACAGATCATGTCGTTTGTTTCTGTTTTCATTCAACGGTTTCATGATAGTATTGACTTTCTTTTCAGCCGACCATGCATGTCTCAAGAGAAGACAGGTGAAGTCGAGAACGCTTGCTTGCTGACCTGTTAATGCTTGGTATCGCGTCATAACTGCGTACATCTAGTTACAAGATTGCCTGGTCAAGACTGGGTTGTCTAGAGGCTGCTGTCACTCAGCAACAAAACCGCACAATTATTGGAATCATCATGAATTTAAATTTCTACTCACAAGTAAAAACAAATGGCATTGTAATCATTATAAGAAACAAGAACTGTACAACTCACATGCTCCTTGATGCATGGTATATAATTTTGAAAGTGACACCATAATTAACGTGCTTCCGGTCATTGTGATGGAACTCTGATCTGACAACTGAGACAACGTTGATAATGGTATCAGATATCAAGCGCAACTTTAAGTGACAGATACTTCCTGATGTAAGTGAAAACTCGGCCAGCATGTCGGCTTCATTTACCACTTTACATGCAGTACATCCTTCGCTTTCGTTTGGCCCTGGTGAGGTATTTCGTATATTTCACTCAGTGAAAAAATCAGCGACATATTCACCTTTTGGAAACACCTTGTATCATCACTACTCCACAGTGATTCATAAATACATATTGTTATTCGACAATCACTGGATTGTCTGATCCAGACACGATTTGTTTACAAACAACATCGCGCAGTTGTAATGCTACTGAAACAAAGGGACCCTTTGCTGTCATTGTTATATTTGGAGTTATTATAATATATAACGATGTCGGAATGTGTATGTATATTCAGAACGCCAGAGAACATCGACTATGGACGGGGCGTCTTTTATTGGGGCAGTGTATCTCTTCTGAAAGCAGATCTGCCTTTACTCGTTTCTATTCTCACGTGCATTACTTACAGTATAAAAGTGTCCTATGCTTCATTCAGCATTGGGTTAGCTTTGGTTTATTTGATTGGTGTTCTAGACGTCGAGTAGGTATATTTTACCAACATTTTACAGCGGTATGTGTTATTGAAAACTGGAAATTTACAGACCAACTGACCACGTTCCTCAATGTTGAACCCGTCAAGGGTCAAAATGATAACGAGTATCAGATTTACTCCTTGACTAGTATCCCTTAAGCTAAAAGAACCAATGTGCAATACATGTATCTGTCTCTACGGCTGTTTGTAGTTCACGCTGGTCAAATCACGTGCGTGCTACGTAAACCGTCGTGGCATACTCACGAATGGCCATCGATGCTCTGATCCATCTAAATGACATAATCCCAGGTTCACAATAACAACGATATCGTACGTTTTATCTGTAAACGCGAACAGGTGTATAATAAGGATGACAGTCACAAGTCAGGGGGTGGCTGTCTAGTAAATTTTATCTTTTGTATTATGTTGTGAATACTATGATGTTTTGTAAATGTGTAAAATGTAGATTATATAAACGCGCCCTGGCTGGATGTGTAGTGAATTTAATAATTACATTACCTTGTTTACTTTGGAATGTGTATCGTGATTAATGTATTATGTGTAAGGAATCTACGTATAGTGTTTATGTTCTTTGAAAGCTGACTCATAACTATAAATGTAACATGTTATTATTGAATAATTATGCAAATGATCATCCCGTGACTGTCGTTTGTTTTACTCAGGTTTTGTTTTATGCGTGGGTTGGTATAGCCGTACCTCTTTATTCTCTTTATTCTTTATTCTCGCAATTTAATAGATATACAACTTCTTTACTCTACTTCTGTGTATTTCCACAGGTATAAACAGTTTATGTATATTATCACCCAAACCACTTATCATGCACCACTTGCTTGACGACATTAGAATCTGTGTCGAAATGTCGCCAATGCAGAATGAAAAAAGATGCTTAGCCATAAGAAACGTCCTCATTCTTCGTTTACGTTGGTTATCAACCGAAACACTTGAAATGTGAAATGGGCTAACAGTATATGTCGGTGACGCATCCACAGTTAACGCAATTAATTGTTAACGCGATATTTGTATATTTGGATCATCATCTCGGTTTCATCTCAAATCTCAAGCCCGTGCGGAGTTTCGGGTTCGGTCATGTATTTGCGACTATTTTCTGGCATTGCAAACTGACACTGATTTATAAATACATACATGACGTATGAAACATTTCCTTTAATACATCAAATTCTATTAATACGTTTACAAACGTAAATCAGACAATATGAAACTTATTTCACATATACTACCCATCAAACGTTTACACTCAGTAGTGCAAATGTAGCCACTTACTTAAGTCAACTGTTCTAAACTGTTCAAAAACTATTTTGTAAAATATTCCATTCTGTTCAAAAATACTGTTTACACATGGGGGAATGTAGCGTAAAGCAAATTCGTAATGTTGAGAAGATTATTGTTATGACGTCAATAAATGATGAAACTCAGTGAACATTGGCAAATTCTTCACACCTAAGCGCAGGTGTTCAGATGCACGGTATTTGCACATGATTTTAGCAATTTGATGCATGGCCCTCGTGCAATTTATCTGCATTTATAAGTTTCGCAGTTGGTTCCGCCATCTCAGTGGAGAAATTCACCTTCGATGTAATCATGTATAGTGGAAGCCCTTGCAACCGGCATCCCTCCAGCCCGGCATGCTCTCAATATCGACACTAGAATATGATTCCGATAGAAGCTAGTTAAGTTATGATCATTTGCACGCCCTCTTATCCGGCGTCAGACTACCCAGTACTTAGGCACAATAATAAACGCCCATTTGGCTGACTGTACAGTGGTTAAAGCTCACAAAACCAGCATCCGCACTCTTGGCTCTCCTCTTCATTGACTGAATGTGTATTAACAACACCGTGGATTGCAGTTAAATACGATGGTTAATGAGTGAGTTTAGTTTTATGCCGCACTCAACAATATTCCAGCCATATATAAAGTATATATACGTTAGATATAGTGAGTGCTTTAAGTGAGTCTAAACTTTTAACGGGTAGTATCTTATCTCATTATGCAGAAGAACTATATCTTTGTTATTTGTGTGCATATATTTGCATCATGACGTGTTTTAACTTCACTCCTAAAACACACAACACGCACTGTCGGTGTATTGCATACTTACATCGGTAGGTACATGCATATTCGTGAACGAGGAATTTGACCATGTTTCCAATGACAAAATGTAAAATAACAAATTGTGGAAGTGGACGTTTCACAAAATGCAAAATATGCGGTCGACTTGTTATCCGAGATAGAGGTCTGCCTTAAAGAAGAATCAAACCCTTTCATACACTTGATATAGTTTGTGATATTTTGTTCCTAGATTTAATCCAGAAAAAAAGGATATGCTTTCCATGTTCAAATGAAATATTTAAGCACAGAACTTGGAACGGTGAAACAAGTGCACAAGTGGTACGTGGTGAGCGTTAACTTCGAACGACCCTGCATGTTCTTGATGTTTCATTTAATGTCCGTATTTACCAATAACAGCGGTTTCAAAATATGATCGTTTCTGAAACAACTTTTTTCCTGGAGTGAATAAAGTTCTGAGATTTAAACATATAAATGGCAAGGTAAAATTATGAGCATTCGCAGTCTTAACTTCACTTTATTCGATTTACCTTTTTGTTTAAAGTGAAATTCCAACATGCATACACGTGAATGAAGAATTCAAAGTTGTTTCCCGTGACAGACCTAAAATAACATAACATATGTAGGCATTACAACATTACACGTCCTTGCATGAGTCGGCTGCCGCCTGTCAGGAAGGAGAAACTGGCGTCTTCGTGAACACCCGGTGTCACTGCTATTCGTAAGTGATTAATAACATCTGCTCATGACTCAACCAAAAACATACAGTTGTCTTTGCTTTCAGCGAATATTTCTAATGAACGTGGAGAGGGTTCAGTCGCTCTGTTCTGGTAGTGGATGTAACATTTCAGATAATTCATGTATTCAAGCCTTCCAGAGATAGAGACCTGCCTTTTATAACGTTGATGTAGTTTTTTAATAATTTGTTCTTAGATCCAATCATATCATTATTATGTCAATTTTGCCATGGTCATATTAAAAACAATTTTCGATTGTCATTTAAATACAATGAACACGTCCCAATTTAATTCTGGACTTACAAAAGACCAGAAACTCTCCTCACTGTTATGGGAAACTCAAGAAAATAGATATCAGAATTAACGTTCGATGCTACTTGGCATTTCATTTGGGGTTTTCATGATGACATTTCCTTGTACAGTTACTTCGTGAGGACAAATACCAATTGAAACAAGAACACTTTAGCCAGAAATCATCATCAATTATATGTCTTTCGCAGTTGCAAGCGGAAGTTTTGCAGGAAACAGTACCTGCCTCGATTATTAGAAAGATACATGATGTTAGAAATATAGAAATGGAATTAGATAACTACATTTGCATTTACGTATGTGAAACACTAACGAAACATGAAATATAAAACAAAAATACAGTTTATAATACACGGTAGGCTCAAGTTCGATTCCTAACATGTGTGAACTCATTTTAAGTGTGTCTCTCTGTGATATTGCTGGAATATTGCCAAAAGCAGCGTAAACTAAACTCAGTTAGTGACGTGTTCGGCTTGCACAAAAACTCTATCGTGATCATTTACAACACAAGGCAGCGAACAAAAATATTCATCCGCGAGAACTACTCTTCAGAACTGCTATTCAAAGTATATGTACATAATATTTTATTATCAACTCAGATAGCTTTGTCATCTCAGATCATCTTTCTTATTTACATGATTAATGTTCGAAAACATTGTAAAAATTGTATTACTCACTCAGTCTTCATGATAAGGTTTCCATGTTATTGTCACGATATTCAACAGTGTTTAACTTTGATTTGGATGGCTATATTTGTAGTAGCCAAGGGTACTGTTACATTCAACTCACAGTCAGCTGTTGCATCACAGCTGCATCTTCAATTCCACTAAAGAAAATGTTGTAACCGAGTCTTGTCAATATATTTGCTTGAAAAGTTTGGTTAAACTCATTTTTAAGATTCTGACTACATCATTAAGAAGTTTTGAGAACAAATCTAGAGATGGAAACGTATTGTGACACCAAAGAGATTAGAACTTCTGCACCTACGAGAAGATGGCGAATAAGTGCAAGAAGATGCACTGGACAGACTGACAGGTCAAATTTACATCTCAAAGACCAGATGCTCATTTTCACCATTAGAATTAATGCTATGAGCTGCATAGTCCCTGTTGATGATTCATGATTACAATCATTATTATGTTATTTCTATTTTTTTCATGTGGAAAGTTAAACTTCTCTTGATTCCTATAATTTTTCGGATGTTTTTGTTGACCGGCGGCGGTAT
This sequence comes from Haliotis asinina, assembly GCF_037392515.1. Lineage (NCBI taxonomy): Eukaryota > Metazoa > Mollusca > Gastropoda > Lepetellida > Haliotidae > Haliotis > Haliotis asinina. The sequence continues at coordinate 10,180,072 of NC_090295.1, read as the reverse complement.
CCAGATAATCCAGTATGGATCAAACAAACTTGTTTCTGACATTAATAGCTCGATCTACGCAATTTTGATGCAATGGCATGCATCCATCAAGTCAACAAACCTTCCTGAACAGAACAGTCGTCTCGAAAAACATGGGTCATTGAAGAACATCTCTTGACGGGTCTCGATCAAAAATGTTAAACCTTTAATGTCTTGCTGCGCTCGTGACATTACCACAGCAGTACGTGGTGTTACATCTCACAGTTACAGATATGCCAGAGATTGCAGAGAACATTCATCCAACAAACGTTAGATTCCGTTGCAGCTGTCCTCAAGGAAAAGAGAAACACATTTATTCCATAACAGTGGCCTCGAGCTTTTCTTTTGAGAAGTTTTACTGATAGGTGACGATACGGGGGACACCTGCTGCCATCCTCGTACACTTCTACTGGCAAATACTTACCGCTTTATAACAGCACATTTACGTTTCCACACATACAGCATGGCGCGTTTCGGAATTAACAGGGCATGTTAAAATAACGTTGCACGTTTGGGAATAATAATCTGGTATGTTTATTGCATGAACAGCAGCTATTTCGCGAAAAAGTGATAATATATTTCTGTTGGGTTGAGAAGGTGATATCCTATTCTTGATGTTCCACATTCCTAAGGACGTTGGGATAACTGTGAACTTGACACTAATTCCATCCCCACACATATCTAAGTAAACACAGGATCCACTGAGATCTAAAGAACACGTTCTTTGTCTAATGACCGTCAGCGATTTCACTTTGGGATTTCAGTAATCTGAGAAGACAGCCTATCGGAAATTGACTGTCTACAACCGGATACCAACGTGGGGAAATATAGGCCGTCCTGGCTTTACGTACAATATGTATTCCTAATATTGCTGCGATATCAGTACTCTCGTTTAACTGATAGTTACAAAAAAGTTCAAATCTAAAACATTTCGAGAGGTTTGTTTCATGGCCATTTAGAGGTAATGGTTATGCTTGCCTGCATGTCGATGTAACTGGTTATTCTCGTTCCCACCCTCATTCTGTACGTGTTGAGACTTTGAAGTGAGATTACAAAACAGAACAGCTGCTGAAAAATCATAATCAGTTCAATGAGAGAGGTTGTTTTCAGGACTGTTTGAAAGTAATGGTTTCAGTTGCCTGCATTTCGATGCAACTATTCTTGCTTACGCCCACATTTTGTACAGGTGGAGGTTTTGAAGTGATATTTTAGGAAATTCAGCAGCAGAAACTGATTCTGGATAGCTGACAGTGAGATCACGTTTGTATGAGTTTTGAAAGAAAGATTCATGATTCTTCTTTTCAATCACGCCTCTGTTTAATATATTTAATGAACGTGTTTTATACGCGTATATGAAATACGTCTCAAAAAGGAGAAACGAACCAATTACTCATAAATCGAATTTAACCAAATAAATTTCATTCTTTGCTGTTCAAACCCCAGCTCCAGTAGGTCTCCTTTTACAATGATGGGCTGGGGAAGACCAGTCCTAACTATCAGTCAGTGAGTGAGGGGGTATTTACGCTGCTTACAGCTATATTCCAGCGGCGGAGGAGGCAGAAATGTTCGTGATACATTGTACACCGATGTGGAATCGAACCCAGTTGCTCAGCGTGACGCTTTGGTCGTTACGCAACCCAACTACCGCGTTATGGATAGACATAAACAAAAACACATTTATCATCTTATACTTCGGCACATATCTGGACACAAAAATCTAAACATGCATTAAGATAAACAGCAACACATGTACCAACATGAACAGAGGTATGCTCATTATTCGACACAGACTTTGACACATTCATCGACACATACATTAAAAGGCTCATTTCAAAGCCAAAAGTAAACACATAAACATTTTCATCAACATATACTTCAACACATACTTGGGCACATATATCGGCACATATATATCGACACATGCATTGAGATCAACAGTAACACGTACGACATGTTTATAGATATGAGCATTAGTCAACAAAGCTTTGACACATTCATCGACACATACACCAAAAGGCACATTTTTAAGGATTTCGTAAACCCAACGATAAAAAACTTCTTCAGTTGATCTTTTCATGAAAGTTTCTTCTTCCCGTATGTCAGCAATATGTCTCTTCGACCGAATCTACATCACGCCGGTGTGTGCAGATCGCAGTGCCAGATCACTAAATACAAGGCACATGTGTTTCCATAATGCTAAAATCGCTGAGGGTTATGAGGCAATTTTAAAAAGAACAGTAAAAACGATGTTCCAGGATTTAAACGTGTGGATGTGCCTTACGATACCGTGCTGAACGGATTCATTAGCACATGTCCGATGTAAGCACTGCTTGTGCTGAATCAAAGCTTTTCCTGTGATCATACTGGACAAAGACCTGATATTTCTATTATTCAATCTTATCGATAGGTATCAACCAATTTGGTTTGTCTGTACAATCGGTTCATCAGTCAACTCTAACCACAAGCAAGTTGAGGAAGGTGTGTTCTAACCCGCATCTTCCCGGTTCACAAAGCCAATGGACAGTTGTGACGTTGTCCAGTTCAATCAACTGAGTGAGTTGGGTTTAAAGCTAGTTTGAAAGGCCTTCCAGCAAAGACACGGCATGGCAGTTTGGTGTCCGATATTTACCAACGTGTTCGGGAGTAGTGATGACCATACTGCAATTATAATCAAAAGGGGTCAATCTATTATCATAGGTATAAGATGCGCTGATCGAATTCCGGCGCCTTGTGACGAGAAGGATACACATTATGGCCATTGTGCCTCTGCAACAACGACGAGAATTTAGTTTTCGGCAAACGTTTACATTGCCATTGATACTATCACAACACTCAAGCAGATAACGGCAGCAAAATCATTTCCATTATAATTAGAAATATCTGCTAAATAAAAGAGAGAAAACCGTGTTCATACTAATAGGAAGGCTTCGCCAAAACATGCGATTCTAACCATACCACAGACACAGACACAGACACAGACACAGACATAGACACACTTACCATGTTGCCTACATGTATACCCGCTAATGAGGAATTTGAAGATGTTTCCAGTGACAAGACCTAAATAACATGACATATGTAAGCATAACTATAGTACTTACATGCCTTAGCATGTATAGAATGCCAGTCACAGTAATTACACCTCCACACATACCTAAGTAATCACAGGATTTAGTCAGATCTAAAGAACATGTTTTTATTTTATGAAAGTCTCTGATTTCCCTTTAGGATCTCTGCAATCTGAGAAGACAGCTTTTCCAAAATTGACCGTCTACAACCGTGAAGAAATTAAATATATACCCGTGCAAATGTATCGTTACAAGCACCCTCGTTAAACTGATAGTTACAAAAACAGTTCAAAGATGTAGACATTTAGAGAGGTTTATTTCAGGACTATTTGAAGAAACTGGTTTTATTTGCCTGCATACCAATGCAACTAGCTAGTTATGCTCCCACCCACATTCTGTACGCTGGGAGGCTTTGAAGTGTCATTAACAGAAATAATGCTGAGGAAACCGATGCTGGGTAGCTTGGACACGAGTGATCGTGTTTCTGCATAACGCCTGCCTATGTATTGTATGTATATGTTCTGAAAAAACAAATGATGTCTTTTCTTTGAGTGTTTCGTCTTTTCCGCCTCATCTCTGTTTAATATGTTTCATTTCACAGTGTTCGTTTTAGATAATATTTACATTAAATGCGTGTGTTCATATCAAAGGATGTTTATATCAAAGGAAATCGAAACAGATCAATTATCAATAAATCAAGATTTGTTTATAGAGCTAGTTTCTGTTTGTTCCACATCCAGCTAGGGAATGTTTCAGCTATAAAGCAGCTGTCTGTAAATAATCGAGTCTTGTCCAGACATCCGATGAGCAATAACATGAACATCAGTGTGTGCAGTTAGGATTGTATGACATTTGTCGACCGAGTCAGCAAGTCTGACCGTCCAATCCCGTTAGTCGCCTATTGTGACAAGTACTGGTTGTTGAAGATCAATTCTAGCCCGGATCTTCATGGTAGACATCAACATAAACATATTCATCAGCACATGTTTCGACTCGTAATTCTTGGATACTGACGTGGAAAGCGACTGTTCATAAAAGGAGTGGACATGTTGTTTGGAGTTTATCTACAAAATACATATGACTGATTCAAACATGACATTATTGCTCATTTACTGTAAAATCATCACTTTACAGATTTCCAAAACCTGATTATCCAGAAAGTGTTTGTAAAGCTACAGGGGACTGTAAAAGCCACTTGGTAAAATGCTCAGAGATTCGGCGCAGTTCAAAGATTTGGATTATTGTAGATAATGCAGCCAGTTTTGAAGGAAGATGTTTGAACCGGATGCAGCGATCCTTGGCAAAGGTGATAACTCTAGGGCGACTTGGCCTGAGCCTCTGTCAGTCCTTTCTAAAGTGGCTTAAAGCAACACATGTGGATTACCATTGATGGCATAGTCATACTACAGTCATAGACTTTAGCTCACTGTGATACACAATTCCATGATTTCACGTCGGCTACAGTTTAGCGTTTCACTACAAATGTGAGTGTAAGATTAATTCAACGTTACTTTTTTCAACTTTTGTTTGTCGTCGGCAACCAATCCCCACAAACAGCATTCAGCATGAACAGGTTTGAGTGAAATATCTTCCCAAAATTCAAATTGTTCCTTTGTCCATTTTCTTTTTAAGAGTACTTTTCATAAATCTGGGCATAAGATAGCACGAGGAAATATTATGAACAGTTCCCTTTCGCGTATGTCAACAATATCTTCCTGTGACCTAATCAAAATCACGACGGTGTGCACTGACCGCAGTGTTGGATTACAAAATACAAGCTAAACAAATGATCCCTCAGTGGAGTGATAACTGAAAGTAATACGATAATAGATAGCAGGAAAATCGTCCCATGAAGGTGAAGTGACGAGTGATGGTTTTCATTATCCTGATGACTTGATTTATTACCACGTGTCCAATCTGAGGCATGCTTGTTGTAAATTCAAGAGTAATCACACTGTACAAAGTATTGCGATGCTGTTTCATTCCAGCCTATCAACATCTCAGCTTAGCGATGGCTGTGATGCTGGTCCCTGATTAATATGAACATTGATATGCTCAGTGTCAAGTTACATGCAGGTACAAGATGACAACGGTAAATACATATTTCATCGCTGTCAAGCCTGTGTTAGCCTCAATGTTTGCTTGTTTCTGAATGCTGTACTCAGCGCAATCCACCTGTATGACAGCGTTCTATAGATGATCGAAATTGGACGTGACAGTCATCGACATTGCAAGCACCGATTTTTACAGTTTGGATCACATGAATCGGCCAAGTTAGGGTGTTTGACCCATTGGTCTGTTAGCCGCATTTTACCACAAGCAAGCGTTGATGTATTCTCAACGGATCTTCAAGTTTCAAGGCAATGAACACTTAGGAAATCTGCATTGCTCCATTTAAGAACGAATGCGTGAGTGAATTGGGTTTACTTCCAGCTTAGAGACGGCCTGACAGCCGTCTTCTATGGTGGCTGATAAAGGCGAGAAAGTGATCAGCCACCATACATATCAGCCACCGGTGAATGGACAATTCCCTTTCAGGACACTTTCCTTTCCTGACATTTCCCGACACCTGTTTTGTAACCAGTGGGGCAATTCCACACATCCATCACAAATAACGAACAAACACACGCTGAGACTGTATATATATTGTGTTAATATACTTAAGAAGTTATGTGTATAAATGATATAATCAGTTCCTTCAGTTTAATGAGTTAATTGTCATCAGTTCACTCAGTTTAATGAGTTCATTGTCAAATTGACTAACTTGAAATTTTCTTGGAATGGCGAATCATTTTCGCCAGGGACAACAGGAGCTGTTCTAAAGTTATTCGACTGTCAATGTAAGCTAGACACATGTTTTTCAACAAAATTGATGATCTCGTGTAGGTTTTCTCCCACGCTTTGCTGGAAACTGTCTTTCTGCATTTCGATGAAGAGCTGTGATGACGTTAGCGGCAACTTTCTGCAGACTCTTTGGCTCTCTTACTGACCTTATTGACCAACATACCCCTAGGATAACCCTAATGTACAGATTACTTAGTCCCATCACCCCTTACAAGTGAATACAGCCACCACAGTCTTCGACGTTTACCACCAGTCTTCGACGTTTGCGAGCAGTGCTGCCATCCCTGAATCAACGGGATGAGACTCCCACAATCATTGCTACAGAAGCCACAGCATGTGATGACCATTACACCTCTGCAACAACAACGCTGACTTTGATATTGTTCAAATATGGAATTTGCCATCGATATTGTCACGAAGCATGACGGTCAAGCAGATAATGGCGACAAAATAGAGTATTTATATAATCATTAGAAACATCTGCGCAATAAAACAGTCAAACTATATTCTTCATATTCACAGGAAGACTGCTCCAAGACCAGATCATAACACGAAGACTGTTGCCAAATAGTAACAGCAATAGGTATTCTGCTGCAACTGGAGGCACCAGTCACAAACATACGACGGCACAAACGAGGCAGGGAAAGCAGCTAATGTTTGAAGAGCAAAGTTGTTTCTGCTGATACAATTTAGTCCCTTGAAGGACTATTTTATGGCTTGACAACTATAACGTGAGGAAGAATATCCCTGGTCACTGTTATTTTTGTCAAAAAACCATGACTGCCCGCCCAGGAGGGCAGCACACATTCTGATAGGGTTATTATACACACATACGAGGCATTATACATCAATAAGGCATTGGGCTTTCCCATCATATTCTCGCGGGAAGGCTTGTGAAAAGAGATGTACAATGTCATGGGGGAGAAACGTCCAGACTGATTATTAATTAGTGGGAAGCCAGCGGTGAGGAATGTGAGTGAGTGAGTGAGTTAAAATTTATCGTCACATCGGCAGTATTTCAGCCATATCGTGACAAGGACGATTTATTATAAAAATACATAGAAATTAATGGCACACATTTAAAACTGTCACCGAAGGACAGTAAAACTAACTAGGACATCACAGAGAGGAATTTAAAACTAGTAAGCAGAACTAAAACGGTATAACTATTTTTTTGGGACAATACAATATAAAAATGGGCTATAGATTGCCAACAGCTGAAGGTAGATCACCACACTGGGGACCATGGGGACTTACAGTACCTTCGCTACCTGCATGGACCCCAGCTGGATTTACACCATCCCCTCAGCCGTTAGCAGTTTAGATACATCTAGCCATAATTATAAATACAGATATGCTACGATTAAAAATTGGAAAGTTGAAATTGACTGTGAATGATTGGGGACTTATGTACCCTCTCAGGAGGACAATAATTTTACAGTACTTTAACCCCCCTCGAGGGTACAGCCACTAACAATCTGAAGTACCAATTCAAACTTTCAATAATAAAATATGTAGCTATTTACAATTCATTTAACAAGTCTACTTCTTTTAAAAAAAACAATAATTAAATGAGAACTAATATTGTTAAAAAGATCCCTCATAGTTTGTGTTTTAAAATAATTATCCCTTGTGATGGAATATTCAACACAGTCAAGCAGGACATGCTTGACTGTGATTCGTTCATCACAAGGGATACAAAACGGAGGATCTTCACTTTTCAATAAATATCCATGAGTATATCTAGTGTGGCCAATGCGACATCGCCGCATGATGACCTCCTCAAATCTGGACTGACAATCCAAGTAGGTGTAACCGATGGAGGGTTTTATTGCATGTAACTTATTAATACCTACTAGGGTGTCCCACTTCTTCTGCATAAGATCACGGATATACGATCTGATGACAGCTTTGTAATCAGAGTAAGGAATACGAAGTGGTGTCACAGATTTGTTGAGTGCAGCCTTGGCAGCAAGATCCGCCATTGTATTCCCAGAAATGCCTACATGGCTGGGTAACCAACAAAGGACGATGTCGTATTGGCCAGTTGCAAGATTATTATACAATTCAATAATTTCAATTAAAAGTGGATGTTTACAAGATAAGTTTTTAATAGCCTGAAGGCAAGAAAGAGAGTCTGAATAGATTATATACTGTTTATGTTTAGGGTGTCTTTCAATATATTTAAGAGCTGTTAATATGGCGTTTGCTTCTGCTGTAAAAATAGAACTTTCATCTGGTATTCTAGAAGTGATTGTCCTGGATCCAATGACAGTGGCACAAGCCACTGCATCACCGTCCTTGGACCCATCAGTAAATAAGGATTTGTAAGTGCTATATTTAGTTTTTAGTTGATAATATTCTTGTTTATATTTTAAGTCATTAGTTTCTGATTTTTTATGTGCAGTTAATGTTAGGTCCACGTGTGGCCTAACCAATTGCCAAGGGGGAGAAGAAAAAAGACGGGAAGGCGTTATGTTGTCCAACTCAATGCCGGCAGCAGAAATAAATGGTTTAATTCTGTGGCCTAAAGGCGGAACAAGAGAAGTTTTTCTGTTGTACAGTTCCTCAAAAAGGGGATTAAAGATGCAGTTATAGGCAGGGTTTGACTGAATTTTGTCACGTACTGTAAGGCTAATTTTATACGGCGTTGATCAAGGGATGGCTCATCAGCCTCGACGTAGAGGCTCTCAATGGGTGACGTGCGAAAGGAGCCAAGACAAAGTCTTAGACCTTGATGATGGACTGAATCTAAAAGTTTAAGGTTACTTTTGCAGGCTCCACCATATACAATTGAGCCATAGTCAAGTTTAGAGCGGACGAGTGATCTATATAAGTGAAGGAGAGTAGTCTGATCCCCTCCCCACTTTGAACTGGAAACAACCTTTAACAAATCGAGGGCCTTGAGTCATTTAGCTTTAAGAGATTTAATATGTGGCAGAAATGTTAAATGGGAATCAAAAATTAAACCCAAGAACTTGGCCTCCTTTACCACCTTAATGGGAGAGCCATTTAAGGTTAGCTCTGGGTCCTTATGAGGTTTATATTTTCTACAGAAGTGTATACAATTAGTTTTGGATTTAGAAAATTTAAATCCGTTTTCAAGACACCATTTATTTATTCTATTTAAACATAACTGCAGTTGTCGTTCAATTGTATGCATATTTTTACCACGACAAGCTAAGAAATATTAAAATCATCCACAAAGAGTGATCCATCAATTGAATCATTTAAAACCTTAGATAAACTGTTGATTTTAATGCTAAATAAAGTGACGGATAAAAGACTGCCTTGTGGAACACCCTGATCCTGATTATAATGATCAGACAGGGTAGAACCCACGCGGACTTGAAACTGTCTGTCATTTAAAAAGTTGGAAATGAATTGAGGCAAACGACCTCGTAAACCGAAGTCATGTAAATCTCTTAAAATGCCATATTTCCACGTAGTGTCATATGCCTTCTCAAGATAAAAAAAGACAGACACAGCGTGTTGTTTATTAATTAGTGCGTTTTTAACAAATGATTCCAAACGCACGAGGTGATCGACAGTACTTCTGTTTTTACGGAAACCACATTGTATATCTGTGATAAGGTTATTTATTTCCAAGTACCAGACAAGTCGATTATTTCTCATGCGTTCCATGGTTTTGCAAACACAGCTAGTTAGTGAAATGGGCCTATAATTGGAAGGATCCGTATGATCACGTCCTGGTTTAGGAATTGGAACAATTATAGCATCACGCCATAAGGACGGAAACTTCCCAGAAGTCCAAATATTATCAAAAATATCTAAAAGGGTCTCTAAACAGGATTCTGGTAAGTGCTTCAGAAGTTGATAATGTATGTTATCAGCTCCTGTAGCAGTATCATGAGCCTGGTCAAGTGCAGTATGAAGCTCATGTATGGAAAAAGTTTCGTTGTAATCTTCCCCATTATCTGAACTGAAATTTATAGCCTTCTTTTCTTGCTGATTTTGGTATTGTTGGAATTCAGGTACATAATTAGAAGAAGAATGTTTGGCCAACGTCTCACCAAGTTTATTTGCAATATCAGATTTATTAGTCAATAACTGGTTTCCGTCTTTAAGATGGTGGATGCTACATTTGGATCCCTTACCCTTAATTTTCTGGATCATATTCCACACCTTTGATATCGGAGTACGTGAATTAAGTTTGGAGACATAATTTCGCCAAGACTGGCGTTTGCTTTGCTTGAAACTACGTCTTGCTTTAGCATTTAAAATTTTAAATTTGTCTAAATTGTGGACCATAGGATGGCGACGGAAATAATGTTCAGCTTTCTTCCGTGCCTTCCTAGCCTGTTTGCAACCATTGTTGAACCATGGTTTTCGGATGTGAGGAACTGCAGAGGACTTAGGAATAAATTCGTCAACTATGCTCTTTAGTTCATCTGAAAAGCATTTTATGGCATCAGGAATATCATGAAAAAGTTCAGGTTTGAGTTTAGCAGTACAAATAGCTTCATATAAAGACCAGTTAGCCTTTTTAAAATTCCATCTTGACGAAGGAGGAATATCAGATGGATTTACAGGATTTAAGATTGTTGGGAAGTGGTCACTTCCACAGAGGTCGTCGTGGACAGACCATTCAAATTCAGTCAGTAGGTTAGAGTCAGTAATAGACAAGTCAAGAGCTGAATATGATCCTGTGCCAGGATGTAAATATGTATGTGAACCATCATTATAAATGCATAAATCGTTATTCGAGATGAAATCCTCAAGCAATTTACCTTTGGTGTTAGTATTAGTACTACCCCAGAGTGGGTTGTGGCCATTTAAATCCCCCATGATTAAACAAGGTTTAGGTAATTGATCATAAAGAGCTTGAAGATCAGACAGTTGACAAGGTGATGTTGGCGGTATGTACAAAGAGCATAGAGTAAAAGCAACCTGTAATGTAAGTCGTACTGCAATGACTTGGAGATTTGTTTTAAGGGGTACTGTGCTATGAATAACATTGTTTCTCACCAGGATAGATGCTCCACCAGAAGCCTTATCCCCTCGAGGAGAAAAACAGTGGTATGTATTAAATTGACGGAGATCAAAATTATCTGTCTGTTTCACATGGGTTTCCTGTAAGCACAACGCTGACGGTTTAAAATCTTGGACTAGTAATTGTAATTCAGTCAAATTGGTTTTAAGTCCTCTACAGTTCCATTGTATGATAGGCGAGGATATCATGTCTTCGGAGGATGGACGGGTGATCTACCCCTCAACTTCCTTGATTGAGACAAGCTATGTGTCCTACCATGGCTATGGTCGGACACGTCCATGTCCTCAAGGGATCCAAACTTGTTAAAGAGTTTAACAGGATTATCCGCTCCCTTTGGAGCTCTGCCACTGTGACACTTTTTGATAGTTTCAGTGGACGGGTTGTGTTTGTTTTGTGCAGTTTGTTTCACATTTTTGTCTGATTTGGCTCGTTGATCTGACTTTGATGATTGTTTCTGTGATGTAGTTGGGTCCGTATTACAAGATACCATGTCCGTTTGTAAAGAAGACATCGTTTGTGAACTTGAATTCTGTTTTTGGACTTCGGCAGGTAATAAAGTAGGTGCTGATGTCCTTGTCCAAGTGTAGTCAGTTTGACAACTGACAGAGTTACATGAAAAATGTTTAGATTGGTATCCCTGAAGAGAAGCGGAAACTGTGGCGGAATAAGTCTGACCAGGCTGTTCTTGTGCAAGCACAATCTTCTTTGCTTCAGAAAATGTAATCTTCTGTTCATGTTTTACTCTGGAAATTTAGACTGCAGTCCTTAGAAGATGATGGATGGTTACCAGAACAGTTGACACAAACAGGGCTTTTGTTACACAGATTACCATCTTCGCAGTTTCCGGCACAACGATGACACGCTGGTGGATTATGGCATGACTTGGAGCCATGACCATACTTTTGGCATTTGTAACACCTCAAGGGGTTAGAAATGAACGTCTCAACCCTGAGGTGAAAGTAACCAGCCTTCAGTGATTTGGGATGGTTTGGAACGCAAAATGTCAACAGATAAGTGTTTGTTTTAATGATTTCATTATTCTTTCTGACAGTGAAACGTTTAACATCTGTCACCCCTTGGGCATGTAATTCTGTCACTATGTCAGTTTCTGTCATGTCCGAAAGGCAATGTCCAGCATCACGGACAATGCCTTTACTGGTGTTTAATGTCCTGTGTGGAGAGACCGTCACAGGGACATTTGCAAGTGACTTGGTCGAGAGCAGAATTTTGGATTGTATCTGTTTTTTGCATTTGATAAGTAAAGAACCGGAACGTAGTTTTGTAACTCCTTGTACTTCGCCTGCTAAACCTTCAATGCCCTTCGCAATAGCAAAGGGATTAAGTTTCAGAGGTCCATTATCCACTGAAGACATGACAAGGAAACGAGACCAATTGTCATGGTTGATTAAAACTGTTGGAGCCTCATCGTCCGAAGAGAGTGAATCATCAGACTCATGCGATCGTTTTTTAAGTGGGGGTGCCATGATCATAATGGATATAATTCACCCTCCTAGCTCCCCACCCACCACGGAGTGTCAACAAGGACGATGTCACATGTCTGTGGATCTCCAACAGACGACACCAGGGATACCAGGAGGGTATACTCAAGTAGGAAAAATCTTGAAAAGATCAATCCTACCAGATTGGCCCATGAGCCATCGCCTTCTGGGCATTTAGACTCTAGGTAAATTAAAGAAGATATATGTCAAATCGAGTGGGGTGTTTGAGAAACCAAAACAGCCAAGGCCTAAATTTAACAATACGGTTTAAAAATATATGTTGTGCAAATACAGATAATGCACAGGGCTCGACATGACCAGCCGATTGGTTGAACCGGGCCCATTCAACCACCCGTCTAGGTGAAGTAAGGGTCAAAGGAGTGTGTTGAGCAAAGGGAACACGATTACAGGCTCCCAATGCCCTCAACCCCCAGACTCCCGTCCTCCACCGACACAGGGCCGCAACCCACGACAAACGGGTTGGTGAACCAAATATCCCCCCGGGTCCACAACGAGGGTGTCGGCGAGCTCTTGGCGTTACCCAGCACCCACCACGTGGAGGTGGCTCGCCACGGGTGCCGTGAGGAATGTGAGTTAGGTAGGTTGATGAGAAGCCAAAGAGGGTTGTGTGGATTTAATATTTGTGGATTAGGTGGTTGTAAGCTGATGGGATGTAATAACTTTGATCTTTGTTAGTAGAGGGATGAAAAAGGTCATTGGTGCTATTTCAGCCAATTTCCGATGAGTTTAATCATGTTTGTTGTTTGTTGTACGATATTAAAGTGAAATTAAGATACTGGAAACAAATAAAGGAAACACATGAAAGCAAAGTGTTCCTATATTCTTTCCAGATTTCTTTGCATGCTGTGTTCTTTCAGAGACCCGTCAAGGACCCGTGGTAGAATTGGCCCTCAGCAACCCATGTTTGTCATAAAAGGCGACTATGCTTGTCGTAAGAGGCGACTAACTGAATCGGGTGGTCAAGCTCGTTGACTTGGTTGACACATGTCATTGGTGCCAACTGCGCAGATCGATACTCATGTTGTTAATCACTGGATTGTCTGGTCCAGACTCGAATATTTACAGACATATGGCGGCGTAAAACCAAATTACTCACTCACTCATGTTTTTTCATATGTTCCTTTATTTCTTTTCATGAATAATAAACTTCCGAAAACTCAGTCTCGTTTAACACAGTCTCCCAATCCTTGGGACCATCAAATATTGAAAGTCAGTGTCAAAATTCCCCATCATGACGAAATTCTTAACAAATTCTCTCTTACTGTGAATACAAGCAAATCAGTAAAGATACATGAATGAATGACAGTTTTAGTTTCGACATCAAGCGTTCGAGGTATCCGTATTGTTATTATACATTATCCCTATCATTCGAGTTATCCGAATTTGGAAACAGCAGAGAAGCCTACTTAGAATTAGTCGTATCTTGACCGACAAGCTGAGTGAGTGAATGAGTGAGTGAGTTTAGTTTTACGCCGCACTCAGCAATATTCCAGCCATATGGCGGCGGTCTGTAAATAATTGAGTCTGGACCAGAGAATCCAGTGATCAACAACATGAGCATCGATCTGTGCAGTTGGGAACCGATGGCATGTGTCAACCAAGTCAGTGAGTCTGACAACCCGATCCCGTTAGTCGCCTCTTACGACAAGCTGAGTCGCTGTCTCCCACATGGCTGCTGATCTCTCTGTGGCTCTTGCGGTAGTTTCTTTGCGCATGTGCCCAATTAGAGCGTGACGCTCAGTGGCTGTCGTGGCTATTTTTGATGCGCCAGGAAGAGACTGGCTTTGGAAAACGGAAAGACTTTGTCTATTTCTTAATACGTTCCCCAACACATTAAGAGTAATATGGTGATTGACACACACCGGAAATGATCGAAATGAAGGCGGATGGGATTGAGTTATGGCGGTGACGTGTTTTACTAGGGTAATGTATCTCTGCTGAAAGCAGATCTACGTCTTTTCTTGTTCACCATACAGGTATCTTACAATACAAAAACTGTACTCATTTCCATTGCTTACAGATTGAAAATGCTTTAGTATGATTTAGCATGAGATTAAAGAAAACAAGGTCAGCATGACGCTACGTTTGCGCATGCATTTGTCCCAAACATTTCCACATATGGTGGTGTTAAACCCGTGTGGAACCGATTCTTTAACAAATTCAAGCCTAAATTCTGTAAACACGTTTTAAACATTTTAATCAGCCAATAAGATTCTTACTTCAAATGTTATCTCATTATGCAGCATAACTGCAGTACTCGAATGATACGCACATGCATGTTTGCTATTTGTGTGCATAAATTTGCATCACGATGTTTTTAAACTGCACGCCTAAAAAAAGCACACAACACGAACTATCATTGTATTGCGTACCTATACTGACACATACATGCATACACATGAATGAGGAATTTGACCTAAAATAACATGACATATGTGAGCATTAGAACAGTGCTTGTATGTCTTTGCATTAGGCAGTTGCTGCCTGTGGGCCAGGATACACTAACGTGTCTTCGTGAACACCCGGTGTCATTGCTATTCGTAAGTGATTAATAACATGTGCTCATGACCTACCTACGACATACAATGGTCTTTGCTTTCAGCGAATATTGCTTATGCAAGTGGAGCGGGTTTAGTCACTCTTTTCTGGATTAAAAAGTTAGTGGAAGTGACATTTCAAATAAAGCAAGTATTCGGCCTACTTGTTTCCAGGGATAGAGGACTGCTCAAAACCCTTTCAAAAATTGTGATATTGATATTTTGATATTTTGTTCTTAGATCCATCGTCACATTATGTCATTGTTTGTAATAGTCACAAATGACACTATAAATCCGAGAAAATCCAGAAAGTAGATAATATGATTAGAGTTCGATGGCTACTTCTAGAGAAGTTTCTATTTGGCATTTCATTTGGCGTTTTCATGCTGACATTTCATCGTACAGTCAGTCACTCACCGTTTCCCTGGAAACAAGACCACAGTAGCCAGAAATCACTACTAATGTGTCTTTGGTTCTTAGTAGCAAACAGAAGTTTTACAGGAAACCATACCTTCCTTGATTATTACACAATGAAAAATGAGATTCAAAATGTAAAAAAGAAAATGAAATTCATGAAATATACATTTACGCAAATGGCTTAAAGTTACAAATAAATCACGTTGTGGAAATTCGTTTAATGAGCTTAAAGCAGTCGAATTTAACATCTGTTTGAACGTGAGATGCTAACTAAAAGAGGAGAAGTCAGAGATTGTTTCCATTAAACTTCTAAATACCATATCGTCGTCCTGAAGGTGAAATTGGAAAAGTGAGATGGATTGTCTTAAACCCACGTAGGTAAATTAACAAAATTGTTTTAGTACAAAACATAAAGGGTCTCACATATCCGACGTAAAGGTAATCTTACACATTTCTTAATATTTTGCAATAAGCATGAAAATATTTCGCGAAAAAACCAATGATAAAAATGTATTTATCTTGGGCTGAATGCAACATACATAAACATCTTCTCTTGGGTGAGTGCCCCACATATCTGAAGAAGGTGAGATGCCAGCGAAGATGACAGTAAGTACACATTCACACACACCTAATTATATATAAGTAAACGCAGGATTCACTGGGATCTGAAGAACATGCCTTATTTTATGACCGTCTCTGATTTCCCTTTGGGATTTCAGTAATCTGAGATGATAGCCTTTCGGAAATTGACTGTCTACAACCGAATACTAACATGGGGAAATGTTGGCAGTGTTGGCTTTTCCTTAAATATGTATCCATGTACATGTATCGTTACAGGCACGCTTGTTAAACTGACAGTTACAAAAACAGTTCAAAGATGCAGACATTTAGAGAGGTTTATTTCAGGAATATTTGAAGATGATAGTTGCACTTGCCCGCATTTCGATGAAACTGACTGTTCTTGCTTTCACCCGCATTCTTTATATGCGCGGAGATTTTGAAGTGAGAATATTCAGAAATACAGCTGCTAACACAGATGCTAGGTAGCTGTGACAGGGTGATCAGTTTTCTGGATGAGACCTGCGTCTGTATAAGGTTCTGAAAGAAAGATTTATGTCGTTGCTTTGCGTGTTTCGTCTTTTCCGCCTCACCTCTTTTTAATATAATTTATTGAGCAAAGTTTGTTTCACATAACACTTCGTCAACAGTTACTGCGTTGTATTTATATAGAAATAGAAAGAAGCGAACAAGTTGGTCATAAATCGACATGAATACATACCTCAACGACTGTGGGCAATATTTGTTCGCACAGTAGAAGGTAAAAAAGACGATCTCATAATGGAATGATTGTGGGAGGTAATAAGAGAATAAATAGCAGGAAAAGGGTTCCCTGATAAAACATGAAATGTTGAGTGATCGGGGTTTTTTTCGATATCCCGTGAAACTGATTATCTGCCATGTGTCCAATGCGACACCTGTTTGTAGTATGAACGAGTAATCACAGTGGACAAAGCGTTGTGATGTTTCATTCCATCCTATCAACATTGTAACTAAGCGATAGCTGTGATGATGATCTTGTTACAGATTAATATTAATATTAATATGCACACTGTCATGTTACATGCAGATGTGAAGGTAAGGACGGTAACTGCATATTTCATCGCTGCCAAACCAATGTTAGCTTGGATGCTTGTTTGCTTTTAACATCGTACTCAGCAACATGTCACCTGTATGACAGCGTTCTGTAAATAATCGCAAGATGAGTGAGTGAGTTGGGTATAAGGCCAGCTAAAGGTTAGTGAGTTTGGGTTAGTTTTGGCAACATTCCAGCAATATCACGACGGGTGACACCAGCAATGGGTCTCGGACAATGTGTCTGTGTGGGAAATCGAATACGGACATTCGGCGTGACGAGATAACGAATGAACCATAAGGTTATCCAACTACCACTTCAACGTTCACCAGTACACGGGACAGTGCAGACCATACTAGAATCAAAGAGATTAACATGACGTATTTTTATTACGTATCTGCAACAACAACGGTACCTGTTGACTTTAGTATTGTGCAGATATGTACATCGCCAACGATACTGTCACGAAACATGTCTGTCAAGCAGTTAATGGCTTTAAAATGCAATATTCTCCATTTCAAAGCAATGTTTTCTGTATGTTCACTGGAAGGATGCTCCCAAATCAGTTTCAACCCACAACACGAGGATGTGTTTATACACGGCTATCAAACAGTAATAGCAATAGGTTATTCTGCCTCGGTTGCACTAGTCACAAATACACGGGCATGACAAACAAGGCAGGAAAAGTAGCTAATCTTATGAAAAGCAAAGTTGTTAATGCTAAATTAATTTAAACAGTCGAAATGTTCTTTTTGCCACTTGAAATCTCCACTCTTAAAGTTGTAACGTGCATGCAGGTTCTGTTGGATACATACACACACACACACACACACACACACACACACACACACACACACACACACACACACACACACACACACCAACAATTGTGGACAGTTGTTACGTGGAAGTATCATATAAAGTTTATTTGATATTGATGTTGATTTGCTGGGATTTATGGACAACAACAAATACAGTGGCCTTTCCAGGAGGGAAATGGGAAAAACACACTCTAAGAGAGTCGTGAAAAAGAGGCATTCCGCATGAATAAAATATTGGTCTTACCCATCACGATACATGCGAGAAGGATGGAAAGAAATGTGAGAGGGAGAGAGTATGGATTTACGCCGCAACTATTGATATTACAGCAACATCATGGCGGGTACTAGCAGAAATGAGCTTCACACATTGTACCCATATGGGGAATCGAACCCAGGTCTTCGGTATGACGCGCAAACGCTTTAACCACTTGGCTGCCCTATCGCTCCCTGACCTGTGAGAGGGACGTATGAAGGAAGAGTATTTATTTTTTCAGTGCAGTAAAGTCATCTGACATCCCGCCACCCCTGTTATCAATTTTGAAGTCATGGCAATATTCAAATATCCCGAACACCTAACATGTTCACACAAAGTTTTGAATGTATGTATGGATTGTCGTATAAAGATATTAATGAACTTAACTTGAGAACTGTGTGAGTCGCCCTGCGGGATGCACGTGGAATATGTTTCCCTTGCCTCTCGCACGTGCAAAAGTCCTGAGGACTCGGAGTATAAAATACATGTTTCGGGGCCAGTGTACAGTTTATACGGGACCAACTCCAGCAGATTATTCTACCATCTCATTATTACTTGCCCATGTGGATGGGTCATGTATAAGCAAAGCCAGCCCCGACCAAGATGAAAAACATTCTCTCTAGCCATTTTTGTGAACAAAAAAATACGTACAACATTAGGCGTACTGATGACATGTCTTCCCTCACTTATAACAAGTTTTATTGTATAGGTGGATCTAGAGCGGTGGTGCAGGGGTGCGCACCCTGATTTCTGAACTTAATGTTTATTCAATGATCATTGAAACTTTCGTGAAAACCGGTGAAAATGAAAACACATTTACAACGGGTAAAACACAGCCGAAACACGAAATCTAGAACATTAAGACCAAAAACGGTTTAAAATTTCAACGAATGCATTTCGTTGGATAAACAAAATTGTTGGATGAAACTGATAACCTGAAACAATAAAGATATTAGATTGTGTTGATTACTTTTCAAATGATACATCTTCGTCCTGATGATAAAAGGATTGCAGAAGGTCATAAACCCTCGTGTCTAAATTAACAGCATTCTTTTCGTATAAACATCAAGGTGCTTGCATACACATCTAACATTCTTTCCGACTGATGTTTTAACTTTCTTCAGTCTGTTCTTGCTTTGGAGTTCCAGCTCCTTGTGTGTCATGATATCATTGGAAGGACTGTGTTTCCAGAACCTTAACATGACATCAAACAACGAACGTGGATTCTGACAGATTTCAAAGAACATGCTGGATCTTGGGTGAGTTAGTTTAGTTCTACACAGCTTCTAGCAATATTCCGGTTATATCACGACAGGGGACACCAGAAATGGGCTTTACAAATGGAACCCATGTGGGGAATTGAACCAGTTCTTCGGCGTGACAAGCGAACGCTTTAACCACCAGACTTAGTCCACCGCCCTACTGAATCTTGTATTTCCACAACGAAAACGGGAAGATGAATTCAAGACATCGTCATGGCGATTGATACAGGTGGGTAAATAAGTGAGGGAATGAGTTTAGTTTTTCGTCGCACTCAGCAAATATATCAGCTACATCGCAGACTGTCAGTAATCGAGCCTTGACAAGATAATCCAGTGATCAACAGCATGAACATCGATCTGCGCAACTGACATCTGTCAACCAAGGTAACGAGCTTGACCATCAGATCCCGTTAGTCGGCTCTTACGACAGGCACGTGTTTCTGAAGATCAATTACAACACGGATCTTCACTGGTCGATTGATTCAGGGCCACCATTTTGAAATACGATGTTAATTGCAGATTTGTAGACAAGCCATGTATAATTATCTAACTTTCAATTATTGATATGACGCTAATCCCCATTCTTAACCCTCATCATGACCAGAGCTTATATGTAACCCAACGTGTCAGCCAACCTCTGCTACACTGTCACTTTCAGTAATTACTCGTGTTAATTTTCTGATATGTATGACCATTATCAAATATCCTCTGGAGTCGGTCGGCAGTGATGTTTCCAATGTCCAGCACATCCCCATTATCCCTTCTTTGATTTCCCTTTCTGCTTACAATTGAAATTGAATTGTAGTCACTGTGCACAGTGGGGCATCACAAACCATCCCCGTTCAACAACATGATGGATGATTTTTGTTTTCGTCACATCAGCCCACGTACCCGAACTTGATAGACGTTTCGTCTTCAATCTAACTGGTTCTGTACGCTTTGGTATTATTTCAACAGGACTCACAATGTCTGTATGAGCGAGTGAGATGACTATCTAGCTGGATTTACATCACACTAAGTTATATATCCCTATGGGATATTGAACCCCACGCATTACTGGAAACAATGAAGTTCAGAAGTTCACGTTTGCAGAATACGTCTACTTTGGTTTTTGTTGAATAGAAACGGTTCCTCTAGGGAACACTCCGCCGCCAAATAGTCAAGGTCAGCGATGTGTTGGATTAAGGGTCATTATACCACGACTACATGATAAACTGATGTTGCTGGATTATTGCTGAAGGCGGCGTAAAACCATATTTACTGATTCATTACAGTTAAGAACATGATACGCTACTCATTATATCAATCACTTTTTTACTATTAAGAAGTAGATTAATCATACAATGTCGTGATACAGGTGGAATAATGCTTGCTTTGGTTTCGCATAACAACGAAAAATTTAGTAAATTAAATTTGAAAACTTAAAAGACATACCACATACTTTTCACATCACATCACTTTAAAGCTGGCCCATCTCGCCGGGTATAGTTGCAACATTGCTGATGCTGCGTAAAGTAGTATTTACTCTCACTCACTCACTCACTCACACACTGAGAACAAACTTAAAAGGCTACTACACGAAAGACAGTTCCACTTTGCGTTAAACTCAGGTTCAAGTTTCTGTCAGATAACACCCCCGCGAGTGATTGAAGTAACTTGATGTGACTAGAATAAAGGACATTAACAGTACTTGTACTTGGGGCATCCCTGGGAAGATCATCTTCTCTCCCTTTTTATATGTACCGAACATAATGAATTTACACGTTGATTACATTATTATCCAAAATGGTTTGATGTAAATAAGGTTTTCTTCAGTGACGCTAACGAAACCTCCGCTTTTGATTCGGTATCTCAAATTTTATCTCTAAATCGGTGGACGTATGTTTTTCGAGATCTAACTTGCAGCATTCTGATTGAACATCTCTGTGCTTTCTATAGAGCTTTCTCATTACGTTTCTTCACATCTATACAGAGCGGTTCCAAATACTTGTGACCCGTGAAGATCTGCTTTAGAATCGATGTTCAGTTACTCATGCTTGTCCGGATCGGATCGGGTGGTCAGGCGCGCTGACCTGGTTGGCACATGTCATCGTAGATTGCGTAGATCGATGGTCGTGGCGTTGATCACTGGATTGTCTGGTCCAAATTCCATTATTTACAGACCGCTGTCACATAACTGGAAGATTGATGGGCACTGCGTAAACCTATCTCTCTCTCACACAACAGATACTTGCAAACCACAAAAGAAACAACACCTCTCAAAACCTTTCGCTAAATTTTCTTCTTATAAGGCGATCTGTTTATCATGATTTTACCGTATTGTCAGCATGTTCATTTAACAATTCAATGTGGATGCAAGCCCATGTTGTTTTGACGCAGTCGTTGGCTCATATCGTTGGCCTGTCTTGTACAAGACGTGTTCAGTGAAAGTTAAGTCCGGGATCATTGGGTGTTATTCAATTGTAGGTGAGCATGGGCGATCTGTGACGTTTTGACTTAATAACGAGCACGTGTGTCAGACTCAGATGTCGCAAGTACTCTCTTAAGGGCAAACGGAAGTTTGAATGACAATTTCATCAAATTTGGCACAATAATCTTCTTCATTCACAAAGTCTGACAAAGTCCTATTAAGCACGTTGGCCTCTTGGCCTTTGGAACACAAAACAAATAGAAACAAGTTGTTTCCTGTTTCAGTATAAATTATCATGATCTAGAAAATGAGCGTAGGCTTTAGGTCACCTACACAAATGAGACAAATATGTAACTTAAATTGCTTTGCAACTGAATTCCATTTTCCATTTTGTAGTTTGTGTAGCTGACGTACAGTTAAGGACATCAAACTTACGTCTTACCTACATCCGTAAATGTAACATGTTGATGTCATCGCCAAAAATTGTATTAATTTAGCAAAATATTTGGCATGCAAGCATTCAAAACAACATCAAAAAGGGAAAAATGCTGACTGGCAAGTGTTTTAACAGTAACTGACTTCGTCAAAAACCAAAGAACACATTGATACAAAATGCTTCAAGTTGAAATAATGGCAGCCACATAAACTAAAAATGACTGGCTGGTTTGTTGTAACATCGCACTCAGTAATGTTCCAGCTATATGGCGACCTTCTGTAAATAATCGAGTCTCGGCCAGACAATCCAGTGATTAACATCATGCGCGTCGACCGACGCAGTAGGGATACGATGACATGTGTCAGCCAGGTTTACGAACCTGACCACTCGATCCCGTCAGTCGCCTTTTCCAAGTAAAATCCAAAAAGAACTTTCTCTAAAGAATAAATATATTCTTTGTAATGTGGCGTGAACAGTGATGGCACACTGCCTGGTACACTGATAGTCGATGTTGAAAACAGGTGCTTTCTCTTAGTTTGCGTAGCTAAAGTACACTGAAGGACATCGACCTGACGTTTCACCTACACCCCAACCTCCATAAATGTAACATTTTGATGTCAAACATATTTACTAATTTTGCCGCTTATTTGAAATATGCAAATATAGATGCATGTATAGACGTAATTACCTCATACCTTATGTCTGTACATAAACATTTGTGGCCTCAAGTGCTAAAATAATATACCAGTGGATATACCATCTAGCGTATCCTGGCTCACCGGTGGCACCCGTCATAAACACATGCAAAGGATTTGATGACATGTTTGAATCATGTCAGCGAGCCTGACCATCCGATCCCGTTAGTCGCATTTTACGACATGAAAAAACCCCAGAAAAAACGGACTTCACTAAACCTGCAAAAAGGTAAAGGCACAAGTCAAAACAGGGGAATGTATCGGATATCATTTTGTCAGCGAAGCGTCAAAATTGGAGGTTTAAGGTTTGAAAACTGTAGGCCGTTGTTCGATTCAAATGTACAATATCGACTTTCTCATAATCACAGGTACAAACACTGTTATGATGAACATCGATTCTGGTAAAGAATGCCCGGTAACGGCGTTCACTGACCAGGTATCGTTTGAGCAAGGGGTAGTTTAGTGGTTAAAGCGTTGGCTTGCCACGCCGGTTTCGATTCCCCACATTGGAGATGCAGCCCATTTCTGATGTTTCTGGAATATTGTTAAAAGCGGCGTAAAACCAACCTCAGTCAGCCTGTCGAGCAATAATTATAAGATTCATGTGGATGACTGAGATAATCGTCAAGATTAATATTCAGAACACGAACGCAAGGTGATCGGTATAGGGGTATGATGTGTGCCCTAATTCAGAAACAGAAGAAGTAACATAATAGTTTTTAGATTTAAAGAGTCATAAAATGGCTTTACTACGCTGTCCACAATTAGAAGGCAATATAGTATCACATGGTCTGGCTAGCCATTCTCGAAACGTTCGTAACCCTATGAACTTCTTAAGCCCATTCTTAACACACTGGCTACGATCAAAGTTAAGAATTCGTAGGGCTACGAACGTTTCGAGAATAAGGGCTCCGAACTATCAACTTACCTCAACACTAAACTATTACGGTTTTATGAATTTCCTTTCAGGTTTAATCTGTTGGAACTCTTGCTTTGTTCAGAGTATTCTGGGATACATTGGACTATTTTGTTTCAACAAAAATTTGGGAAACGTTATTTAATTTTTCAATATACTCAATGAAACAAATAAAGGACTGCACTAATATACGATCGTTACGTTATTTATTTCCAAAGTTTCATCCATAGTGCAATACATAGCTTGTGGAGAAACCTGGAAAGGATATATAAAAGATTGTACTTTAATGCGTTCCGTTATTTGTTTCTATGAGTATCTATAACATAAACGGTTATATCCTCCTATTTCCTCCAACGAATTCTTCTTGAATGTGGACTGAATGTTCTTGGGAGCAGGACGTGGGAATAAACCAAACGGGTCAGACTATTTTTGCAAAAGGTAGATATAATGTGTAAAACAACAGGATCCAGTCGTGTCTGAGGCGTCACTGACATGGGTTCGAATCCAAGACTCAGATATTACAATTGCAAGCCAAGACTGAAGACTGACTAATCCTGAAGACGAGGTTGTTATTTCGTGTTTAAACTTTACCTCCTCCCCAACTCCAACTAAATAAAATAAACAAATATCAAAAATAGTTCATTATTTATAACATCTTTTATTTTCAGAGTTGGACGACCTTAGCTGCCGATGATGTTACGTGCATAGCTGTTCACATTACGTATAACTTCGAGCGGTCAACTAGTGACTGATTATATAAGCTGTAAATGTCATCAAGAATGAGTGGGATATACTATCTGATGAATCGTGACTAAATGTTAGCGCGAATGTAACTTTTTCCGTCACGAAATGTATAACCTTCTAAATCAAGAAATGAGTGCAAGTGTACTTCTAAGAAGATGTTGCACGCTTTGCACACATATTTTTCAGCTTCGTAGAAAACATTGGACACATTTAACACCGCACGCAGCAATATTTCAGCTGTATGGTGTCGGTTTGTACGTGATCATGGCGGGACCAGACAACCAGTGATCAACATCATGCACATCGATCTACACAATTGGGATACAGTGACGTGTAAGACTACGTCAGACAGCCCGACCACCCGATCCTGCTAGTCACCTTTCACGACATGGGGAATTTCAAAGAAAAGAATAAATGTATTCTTTATAATATGGCGTCAACAGAACAATGATGGCACTCTGCAGGGTTCACTGGTGATCTATGATGACACCAGGTGTCCGCGAATAGGGTGTGCTTTATTTTTATTGTCGATATACCAAAAATAAAAAAAAAGATTCGAACGCACGAGCGTATGCTTCTTGCACACAACTGGGATACAACTGCACAACTGCTGTGGGACCTGTAACTCGAAATTGATAGAAATCCAGTGATCGAAACTATCTACAGCACCCGAAAAATTAAGAAATGAATATAGCCCTGAATGAAGGGAAATACCACTAGACCATCTAAATGACTTCATTTTGTACATCTTGGGACAGGGCATGCCTTCACATTGGCGTGGTAGACAACGTGTGCCTTCGTTGATTTGACAATAGAGTCAAATACAATCATTCTGTTTGTGCACAGAATAATATATCAGTGCGCATGTGATGCCCTATTGTCTACGGAACTTCAAAGCATATCTGTCCCGTGATATCCTAGGTCTTCTTTCTTCCGACCATGGCTGTTCCACGTAGATATTCGTCCGTCAATAACCAGCTCAATAACATAACTGACGAAAACTCTTTCTTCATAGATACAAGTACACTTTTACAACTCTGATTCATGGATTACGATCAAATAGTGATGTGTGGGGTCACTATGTCACAGAGGCCTGTCAAATCTTTATCTGAAAAAGATCGGAGATTCATAGGGACTACCATCCGACATTACTGTCTCACTGAACGCCAATATCCCAATGACTCATCGCTAGTGAGATTTCATTCTCATCTCAAACAATGTCTTGTTGATGAAATATCACTGAACACTATCCAGAGAGAATTCTGCATTATGTCTCTGTCAAAAGATACTAGGGAAATTAGCACGGAAATAAATCCAACCTCTATTTTCACAGTGTGATTTCAAAGTTTAATATAGCGTTCGAGGGCGCCTATTGTATTCTCCACACTGGTCGCTTCAAGGTTATGTAACCTTTTTCTTCCAATTGGACGACCGATTTACGAGATAATTTCTCTGTTATTGACTGGTACAAACTGTCAATTGTCAAGAGCGAAATGTTACAAAGTGATGCGGGGGGTTTAATATCATCTGACAGTCAAGAAAATTATGGTCAGGGAATATCGGTAAAATATTAAGTAAAAACATATGGCATGTGATTTAGGTTCGAAAACGATACTTCATATCCAAGGCGGGATTCCAAATAAAATATATTTTGAAAACGTATTCTTCTCACACAACGTATCCTAACCTTACGTTTCAATGTGTCTTTACAATATGCCACAAAGCGTCTTAATTTTATTTTATAACCCCTCTTAACCTTATATTTCAACGTGTCTTGAAGCTAAACATGAATCGCAAAACACAGCTGATGCCTTTCGGTATGGACTTACAGAAACAAATTATCAAAAAATTCAAGTTCAGCTTATTAAGTTGAAAAATAACTCGACAAAAATCCGGCGAGATCGGAGTTCAAACGATTCGCTAATTTCATCCCAGCTGGGGTGAAAAGTGGTTTCGACAACTGTGTTGCGCTGCGCTGATTTGGTTTGCGCGGCTTGAAACGGGATGCCTGGATGGTTTCCTTCCAAGAAGGCGACTCGTAGAAACACAGCAAGTAATGCGTGCAAGAATCATTGTTGTGGTCTAAGTGATCGGATTCTGCAGTGGATCATTTGACAGAACCCGTGTCCAGTGTTGATATGAAACCCAGATGAATTCAAGCATCACAATATGATGTAAATTAATATTATTCTTGAATTCACTTTGTGATTGTGTAAGTCTGAGCTCGTCAAGCAAAGCATTCCTATCTTCAATAGTACTGGGTAAAATGACTTTTCTTGATAACCGATATTTCTAACCCCTTCAGTAATTTATTACTGGTGAAGGTTTATCAAGTACAGAATTTATCTGTACGGTCCAATTTGCGTCTTTTTGAAAGCAGAGGCCTAAATGTTTGTGCTCGGAGTAATAATTATTTTGCATAAATAATCTTGAACTAGTTAAATCATTTCACTAATGTCACCAAGTGAACATTTCATCAAATCCTCCAAAACGTGATTCCAAAAATACAATATCAGTGTGCATGTATCTCATTTTAATACAAATTTCGCTAATCTCACAAACAGCATATCTTCAAACCATCATCTGGACGAAGTGTTATGAAAACACTAACCCTAGTCAGCCTAATCCCGCTCTGGCTGGGTGAACTTCAGATTCCTTTTATAAAACGGATGCAGAAAGACAGACAGAGAGTTAGTGAGAGAGAGACAGGCAGACAGGCAGACAGAATTATATGAGCAAAGGAAATGTGGAATTCTTGTTTTTAACGTAAAATTACATCTTACAGTGCCCTACATTATATCACAGCTTCGTAGGACCTTCTAATTTCCATAGTATTCCTTAAAATTAGTTCCCTGGAACCCCTAGTTTTGTAGGAAGACCCAGTGGACATTTAGACTGCTTTTCAATACGGCAGCTACGATAGACATGTTACGGCCACATCCATATTTCACACATAGTTGACCAGACTAACGTCGCATAAAATTCCCTAATTGACTTACCTTTACATTTGTCTGTGGTGGACGGCATTAGAGGGGCAGTGTACGCTTACGAGAGAAAAGCTGCCATCATCGTCAGCTGGTGGTGATACAATGGATTCTGCCTTGTAACGAAACTGTGGGAACGGGTTCTCACGCTGACATTTTTGCAGTGTTTTCTGTAGTGAAAAGACTTGTTTCCATCAGGGCAAAGTTCCAGTAACTTCGTTCAGATAAATACATGTAAATGTTTACCCAAATCATTTATTTCCAAAGGGGCCATTCAACATCGAGTATATTCACATAGTTCATTCAAGGACAATGCATGCAGTGCATAGAGTACATTGATTTGTTCTCTGCATGTAAACACTGTTTCTGCCAATGACTGTTAAACTTATTTGTTAAAGCAAATTGTCATTCCTGTGACAGTTATTTAGGTAACAATTAAGATAATAGACTATTTCTGGAAGAAACTGTCAGTGACACCCAATAAACATATCACTTTTGCCAATGCATACAAATTCTTGTGAAGGTATTGCCGAACAAAAATAAACGTTTTCTCATTAAACTTAACTTTATTTACCCTAAAGGAATTCAGGGTTAGCTCTGGCCCTGGCAACCGGGACAATATGCTTGTTGCAAGAGACAATTTATTTTGCAC
Source organism: Haliotis asinina (assembly GCF_037392515.1). Lineage (NCBI taxonomy): Eukaryota > Metazoa > Mollusca > Gastropoda > Lepetellida > Haliotidae > Haliotis > Haliotis asinina. Next base: position 10,151,848 of record NC_090295.1, on the reverse strand, counting down.
GGCGCTACGACTGGGATAATAAATATTGCATTTGCCATACCATGACGTCATCACATATTTGCCATAAAAAAAACCTACACGACCATTTACAAGCAGCCTTCATACGGATAGACGTATGCTCAGTCATTAGTCCATTGGTAAATCGTTAGTTTGTCACGGTGAAGTCTGGGTTCAAATCCAGTTGGTGTGCATCCTCTATTATAAAATATATGATAATTGCTGCAAAGCTGCTGTTGAAATGCATCTCATGCCCTCTTCTTGGGGTTTATATCCCCGTTTATTTATATTCAGTAAAATACATTTATAACGAACTGCAAGGGACCACTGAAATTAGTTCGTTATATTCGTAGTTCGCTATTCGCGAAAATCCATGAAAGAACAGTAAACACACTATGCAGTACAACACATTCCTACTCAGTTTATTCGTACATTCATTCATATTACGTTCTTTTCACTACAAAGTCAGTAATCTTACACAGGTCGCTCGTCAGTACGCACTCGTCATTGATTATATCGTATTTTAAAAGTCTCACGAGTATCAAAAGCTTCTATACACATTCCTGATGTGTGTGGGAGGCATACACACAGGCCTTTTGAGGGGATGCACTTGTGGTTTTCTAATAAATCGCCAAAGACCGATTTGCTGTGCCGGAAGTATACAAAACTAGGTCGTCAGCGACGGGCTTTACGGTCTCCGGCAATCTGATTGGTTAATAATGCAAACTACAACTTCACCTGGGTGTAAAAACTGGAGTGTGTTTTGACGTCTAACTTATTGGTCAGATTTCAAAGTGAGCGCCGCTAATTGACACTGATTGAATTTGCTCAAATGACTATTCACACCATTAATTAGTGTAAATTGGAACTGTCGAGAATTTCAAAGTGAGCAACGCTAACTGGCAAAGACACTGATTGAGTTCGCTCAGTTCGTTATTCACATCGTTAATTAGTGTTACCTGGGACGCACAGGGATTGCAAATCAGTTCGCTATAGCCGGTAAGTTCGTTATAGAGAATTCGTTATTCACGACTTTTTTATATCATGATAACTTATAGTGGTTTATTCGGGACTTTTAAAACAGTTCGCTATAACCTTCAGTTCGTTATATCCGTGTTCGTTATAAAAGTATTCTACTGTATTTTAACAGGCCAGTGAACATTAAATATGTGGTTGTAAATTTCATCAGTATATTCCACGATATTTTAACTTCGTCTCCATAATTACCTGTATAACGGAAATACTTCTCAAAGTAATATTAATCTCCAGAAACAATGATTCAGTCTCTACTTTCCTGTCCCGAAAAGTCATCTTGGCCTCAGATCCCTACAAAATGCAAAATAATAAGCGATACAACTCAACTAAAATGTGAAATATACTTAACTTTGACCAGGACATTGTCGGCCATATATACTGACAGACAGCAAATCCGAGAACACATCTTGGATACAACATACCATGAAACATACAGTAACTGGAGGCGACATGCCATAACACATCCTTGAGACAAAATGACACAACACAACGTGAAGACAAAAAGATATAAAATATCATGGAGACGTAAAATAACACATTCTGGGACAAAATGACATAACACATCCTCGAGACGTAACGACATAACACATCCTCGAGACGTAACACAACGCATCCTGGAGACAAAATGAATAACACATCGTGGGGACAGCATACCATAACACACCCTGGAGACAAAATGATTAGTATATCGTTGAGACAAAATTACACATCCTTGAGACATCCCAGAGACATCATGATTTGACGTATCTTGGAGACTAAATGACATAACACATCCCAGAGACAACATAACATAAAACATACTGGAGACAAGATGATATAAACCATGCTGGAGACAAGATGATATAAACCATGCTGGAGACAACATGACATAAGATATGTTGGAGACAAGATAACATAATACACAATGGAGATTACATAACACACCCTCGAGATAAGATTAGATCACATCGTGAGAAAATTATGAAATTACAAATTTGGTAATAGGTTTTGATAACACATGTTTGGGATATATAAAAAGTTGGTACGACTGAAATGATTTATTGTTAGAACGCGCAATTTAATCTTTTGGATCTTTTTTGAGAACGGAAAGTATACATGGACTTTGAAGCATGCAGATCTGATCTTCAATGCAGAATCAAAATTTACGGCAATACAAAGACACAGTTCTCATGAATTCTCGTTCTTATATACTCAACTTACCGACAGTCCAGCTTTCCACTGAATCGATGGTTTTGCTTTTGAAGTGGAAGATTTTTCTCTCTGAAATAGATCTAATTTCAGTTTTTAATATAAAAATAGGTTTTTTTTCTTTCAAAGCAAATAACAATCAATATCATTCAATGTCTCGTGTTTAAATGAAATTCGATTAGATGAAAAAACATCATTTCAAATTTGGAAATCTGCCTGGAGAAGAAATGTATTTTATCTGATCGAACAGACTTGAAGACTTTCTCTTTGGAATAAAAATACACCAAATTTAACGGATTTGATATAAGAAATGACATTAATCACAAAATTAACCCAACAAACAATCTACGTTAAAGAGTGAGAACGGTAAGGAACTTCGAACAATGAAACAGGTGGCAGAGGTCTTCAAAATAAGCTTGGACTAGACAATCCAGTGATAAACATCACAAGCATTGGTGACATGTCAACCAGGTCGACAAGCTTCACCACTGTACCCGTTAGTCTCCTCTTATGACAAGTATGAGTCACTGAACATGGTGATCGTCACGGGTAATTACTTTCAAGCGATGTGGCCGAGGTGAATAGGTCTGTTTTACTCATTCACTCACTTAAACCTCATTCATTCACACACTCACTAGGTAAGGATATAGATATATCCAACTCATGAAAATTCTGTCGCTGCTTGTTCATGAAATAAATATAAGAAACTTTTCTTATGTACTCTTCACAAAAACTAGGGGATAATGAACTTTCAAGTTGGATAGGAAGTGTAAACGTCAACAAACGTTGGAAGGACAGACATCTTATGAACGCACCACCATTTCCCTCCATTACCACCCTAAACACAACACATGATATGCACGTGCACAACGCAGTAGGCCCATACACGTGCATGGGGGCCCATTCTTGAGTTTGACGGGTTTTTATCAAGAAGATCGAGAAATCACTTACAACATTAGTTTTGACACTCATAATTTTATAAGATATATATGAATGACCGCCAATAATGACCAAAACGTCACAATTTCTAGGCGACAGTTCATTCCGGTCTTTCTCCAATCTAATCACAATTACGAATACGAGATTTTAGACGCTGGGGAAAGGTGTGCTTAGGAAAAATCACAGGAAAAACAAACCTGACATTTCAATGGATACACTCCACGACAGTGGCTTTGAACTAAACTACTAAAAAACGAGAAATGCATAGGTAGTATTTTTCCATGTAAATTTTGGAATTTGAATCATTGGTGTCTATGTAATCAGTATATCTATGGTAACCGCTGTCTGCAAACATTTCTGAGTTTGAATCCATTTTCATTGAGGACAACTTGCCAAAACGCACGTAAATCTGTTTTCCTCAATAAATGCAATAAATTGTGAACGGAAGGAATTCATACGTTTGCTTTTGCACGCCCATTCCATGCATCATTTCCAATAAAAGTCGGGGGGAGTTTAATGCTCTTGCGACAGTTGACAACCGTAAATTTCGTGATAAAGTCACGCCTAGACTTACTGAGGCACAGCGCAACTATGCGTTTGGTCATTTCGAGGCAAGGGAGTCTCAGTCTGCGATTGCAAAGCAACTGAATTTGTCACAGAGTACCAAAGCAAGACTGTGGCATCGCTACCAGCAGCAAGGGTTAACACGTGAACGCCACAGGCCAGGTCGACCCCGTGTGACCACGCCCGCTCAGGACAGGTTTATTCGGTGAACAGATTCACCACAGCAACCTCGACAATATCGGTAGTGCCAGGGCTGCCGATAATTTCTGATCATCTGTGAGGAACCGCTATCGTGAGGCTGGTATTCCTTCCAGAAGACCGTTGTGAGGACCTGTCCTTACACGTCAACATCGGCAACAACACGGACAGTGCCAACTACACCAACAACTCCCATAGCCATTGCAAAGGTGGAGAACTGTTATCTTCAGTGATGAGTCACGTTACATACTGCGACGTCCCGACGGAAGAGCATTTGCATATCGACGTCGTAACGAACGCTACGCTGCAAATTGTGTACAGTGTCATGGTTTGAGCTGGCATCACATACATTGGCAGGACAGATCTTATTCAGATCCAGAGCAATTTGACAGCTCAACGTTACCGTGATGACATCATCAGGCCTCAAGTCCTTCCTTTCATGAACCGCCAGAACGTCATCCTTCAGCATGATAACGCTCGGCCACATACAGCAAGAATAACCAGGGATTTCCTTGCCCAGAACAACGTTCAGGTTCTTGACTGGCACTCACGATCACCGGATCTTAACCCTATTGAACATTAGTGGGACGAACTGGATGGTCGTGTGCGACAGCGTGATCCTCAGTCACAGAATTTACCTGCTCTGTTTGTGGCGTTGAGGGAAGAGTACCAAGTCATTCCCAGGCACTTCATCCAGAATCTGGTCCTGTCTATGGGACGCCGACGCCAAGCAACCATTGATGCTAATGGTGGCCACACAAGATACTGACTGCTCTGCGACTTTGACCTTGAAACACTTGTCATTTGTGACGTACAGTTTCTTGCAGCATTGGACCGTTAATGTTTATTCGGGTTTTCTTCATGACTGTCCTGTATTACTGAACCTTAAGTTTATAAGCTGATAACAATTTTCAGCTATGCGTTTCTTTTATTTTTTGAGTAGTATATTTCAGAGCTCAGCTCATTCTCAGGACCCGGACCCGTAAGCTTCCGTATGTTACCAAACATTAACAAATCGATGGCTAGTACCTATTTAGACTCGCATGATGAAATCACTGACGACTGTATCCAACGAAACTGTGGTTAAATCCCTCCAACATTTTGGGGAAATGTTTAGCATTTATTTGGAAGGGAATAATAAACTGTTGTTCTGGAAGGGGAAAATAATCATATTTAATATATAAATCAATCCTTCTTTGTCGTGTCTATCCATTTGATATATTATATGCCACAACCTCTCAAGATCTGAATCCTAAATATATCGCATTGTGTGTAGGATGAAAACTTGAGCAAATGATTGCATTTTGTGTTGACTTCCAAAGATGATTCGATACGTCCTCATAAACTCAATGAACAATGAACACATTATATTGATACATAATGGACTATAACGAGTCCGATTTGTGACAGCATGACGACCCCATGCACGTCAGTCCACTCACGGATGTCAGAATTTGTCACAGCCGAATGTCTTAAATACATTATGGTGTCAGTTGAATTTCTGGTCCATTGATCAATCGAATGTAAGGCTTATTTATTGGACGTAGTTACTTTGTAGCGTCAGGCAGTCAGGCAACAAACAGTTGCTGTAAGCACTTGTGGCAGCCATTGCGTGGCGTGTGTCACATAGTTGTTTTGTTTTGTTTTGTTTTTTGTTGGGTTTTTTTGTTTTGTTTTTTGGGTTTTTTTGTTGTTGTTTTGTTTTTGTTGTTTTTTGTTTGTTTGTTTGGTTGGTTTGGTTTGGTTTTTTGGGGAGGGGGTGTTTTTCTTGATTTTACAGTTTTAGGGCGACGTGGGCCAATAAGAGGCCTACTTGCACCCAACACATTGACTTGATTAAATGATGTCATATGTCATTTCATTGGAATTTCAAAAGGAATTGTTTAGTTAATAGAAAAAATGCGACCACACTATTTATATGACTGGGTATAGATGTACTCATATCACGATTACCTCTGCTCTGTGTTACGTATTAAAGACATTAAGTAATCACTTCCATTTCTGAAACATGAAATATTCATTAAAACAAGCAGTAGGTTCAGATGAGAAAGTGTTACAGGGATTCAAAACCACAAAATTTATCTGTCTAAGCAAGTCGAGAGCCTATCTAGACTACTTCATATTTTCCAGATGACTAGACAAAATCTAAATCTGCCTTTGCAGAGACCCATACATGATATTGTTACATAAGATAGAGCGTTCGACATTCGTGTGTTGGGACATCTAGTGGCTAGAAAGGAAGCAGAGTCTATTCCACTGCACTTTTGACATATTAAGGGATGAAATTAAGAATACGAGATCTTAGATGCTGAGGAAAAGTGTGCTAAGGACAAATCCTAGGAAAACACAAATCTGTCATTTCAGTGGTTGTACTCCATTAAGTGGCTTTGAACTACATATTCCAGCCCTCATCTATTTGGTACCTGGACCCGTATACTTTCATATGTTCCCAAACATCAAGAAATCGATGGCCAATACATGTTTTGACTCAAATGACTTCATAGAGCTGTGAATGACGTCTCAGACTACCCAGAGACTGTGATCCGACAAAACTGGGACTAAATCTCTCCGACATTCATGGAAAATGCTCATCGATTTGGATGGGAATCAAAATCTCTTGTCCTGGAAGAGGAAAATAGTTATATCTAATATATAAATCAGTCGGTCTTTCTCACGTGTATCCATTTTGGGGTTAGAGTTGAGCGCACCAAATACATATATGAACTTTAATAATATTAGAGAAAAACAATCCGCGAGGGTGTGAAACATACATATATTGGATATCGTGTAGTCTGGAAATTTGGTCAAATGATTGCGTTTAAATTTGTGCTTTCCCAGATTAATTCGAGAAGATCAACCCAGAAATCAGTACTTACACAACTAAATTGTGAAATCATCAAATAACCACAAAAGTTCAATGAACAATCAACACATTATAATGAAACAAACATGCTAAGGCTCACATAAAAGGAATACAATGACTCAGACTTGTGACAGCATAACGACCCCATGCACGTCAGTCCACTCAGGGATGTCAGAATTTGTTACAGTCGAATGTCTTAAATACATTATGGTGTCAGTAGATTTTCTGGTCCATTGATCAATCGATTTTCTGGCTTGTTTATAGGACGTACTTACTTTGTAGCGTCAGGAAAGAAACCCTTGATGTAAGCAAATGTGGCAGCGGATACCGGCGTTGGAAGCATTTTGCTGTGAAGATGTAGAAAGCCAGAAACCATTGGGCGCAGTATTGAATCCCCGGACACCTTGATTGTGTATTAATCATGCTTAAAACTGATCTTGACGAACCCATGCTTGTCGTAAGAGGCAACTAACGGGATCAGATAGTCAGCCGTACTGATTCGGTTGTCATTGTATACGTGTTGTGAATTGATGTTCATAATATAGATCACTAGATTGTCTTGTCAGGGTTCGATTATTTACAGCCTGCCGGCATACAGCTGAATTATCAATGATTCCGAACAGGTGCCTGTCTCAGTTTGCAATCAATAACTCAATTATCTATGCCACGTAGAAATAATTATCACGACGGGGGACACCTGAACTGGGCTTTACAAAGTGCCTAAATCTGAAAAAAACCCAAGTGATTTGAATAAATTTGTGGAAGATATTTCTAAAGAAATAGAGTTTGAATGACAGTAAACACATTTGTGCAACATGCGATTTATATTTGTCTCTGAACATTCAAATTCTATATTTCGATTAGATCTTCCAGTCAACCTTCGATCTCCTTATTATCTTCTGACTTTATGTAACTTAATGTAAGTGTCTGCTTGACACCTACTCAAACGTGTGTCGAAATGTCGTATCTGAATATAAAGGAACTTGTCATGCATAAAACAAATTATATTTTAAAGTGAAGAGTTAAGATCAAACTCAACTAAAAATTATATCTTTTGTTTTTAAACATTGTGTCTTTTCTGCCTCAAAAGCGGAGAAAATGGTGTTTAAAGAACAAAATGGTGTAAGGACAAGCAACTCGAACTCCTCGAAAGCTCGTGGGTCCTACTACGCCCAAATATCCATTACAGCTTTGTCTCGTTGCTAATTGTTATGCACCCTGTCTGTTCATTCATGCCGCGGGTCGGTGCTCATGCTGATCATCACTGAATTCTCTCTTCCAGACCCAAGTATTTAACAGGCTGCCGATATTTAATAGCGTTAAACAAAGAAGCACAACTGTCAGTGGCTTTAATGCTGGTCTAGTTTAGTGGGAATAGAACTAATGCACTAAAACAAAGAAGCAAACAAAACATAAAAACAAAACATCTGCCAATATAAACCAACAGTGTCTCATAACGAGTTCAGTCGATGTGCCTTTGTCAGGGAAAACGAGTGAATGTTCTACTAATATCTCTTCTCACAATATTCTAATAAACGCGGGGTGAAAACTGGCCACTTTGGAATCAGCTCAAATTTCGCAGTGATAGCGCTGACTTCTGCGGTATTTGTTTTCAGTGTCAGTTAGCCTTGCAATTCTTGGAGGACCGGAAAATAAGTCGAAGCTCTAATTTATGGTTTCGTGTTGAGACATTTCAGACATGTCAGCTGGACTTGCAATATATGGGGTAGTTGATTTGTAGGGGGTTAAATGAGATTTCATGTCATATTATGTTACCTCTTTATTTCAAAATGATATTGCATTATTACAATTAGCGAGGGTTTGAATGACCACTACTCATACTGCTGCTGCTGCAGCTGCTGCAGCTGCTACTGCTGCTGCTGCTGCTACTACTACTACTACTACTACTACAGCAACATAAACTACTGCAGCGTCTATAAATCATAATGCAACTGAAACTTTCCTCCTCACTTCAACAGATTTTAAGAAATGTATAAGGGTAGGAGGGTAACCTTTTCGTTGGATTTTGGTGTACATGAGTTTATTTCTCTGATATTGTATTTCAGTAATGTAAGTGTTAGTAGGTGCATTCCATTGACCTCATCGACCTCACTAATATTTCAGCAGAACGACGGCTTTAATGGACGTTGCATGTCAATTTATAAAGTTAAATCCGTCGCTTGTATGCATTGTCCTTCTAGAATATCAAAATGACATTTCTCTGAACTTTTAGATGGAAGTAATAAAATATATGCTGATGCCATTCATGTTGCAAATGTGATATATTCGTTTGTAAAAGGTTACAAGCTGGTAGCTCAGTTCTTAGGCCGCTACAAAAGATTGTCGTGACGTCCTGTATCCGAAATAATGTATCGTGAACCATGGACTTACCGGGGAACAAAACGTGGCAGTGGGAAATTTGGGGTTAACATTTCGGCAACTTTTTGGGGAGCAATTTAGCGTGCCTTTCCTCTAAATATTTCAAAAATGGCCATACGGTTCTTGTTCAAACGTTGTTGACAATTATCTAAGATGTAAGTGCTTTACAGGTTTCCAAAAGTTATATGGCGGACATTTGAGGAATGAACACAATTTAAATCCTTTTCATGCCCTTCCTCTAAGGTTGTACTGCATGCTGATGGGTGTATTAATAATACCATCATTTAAAGCTGTAAGTCCAGATAAGAAACTGTTAAGTTTTACCATAGAGACTTATGAAAGTCTGCACCTTACATTTCACTTCTTAACTTAATTTCCGTAATTGTACCTTACAGGAAAGCACATTTATATTTCCTGTAAGTACTATCGAGGATAGTAATGCTATGTTTTCTGGAGCCCTAGTTTAGCAGGGCAAGGTAAAACTCCGTGAGTCGTTAACGTAACTGACAAAACGTAAATACTCAACCTAAACCACATCCGCCTTGATGTTATATTTCTCAGATCACGACAGAGGTCACCATCAGTATGGTCGACCATCAGTATGTCCTTCGTACAGTGCTTACAGCAGCTTGAATTATGCTACTGAAATTAAGGTTGAAAACACCAACTTGTTAACATTATCAAAGATTTGACTGTTGTTTAACTCATTTGTCATGCAAAGCATATATTTGTTGATGGTCGTAATAATATGAAAGAGTATAATTCCCCTTTACAGTCTTTGGAATCCCGGGAGGAACATTGTTGCAGTGTCGCGTTGTTGACATTACAAAATCAGCAAAATGGGTCTCACAGAAAGTGCAATAATGTTCCCCTTCCACAGCCCTCGCTGTAGAAACCAGGCGCAATGTTAAATCAGCCCGGTATGTTAGTTTTCTTCAACTGCCATATCTCTCAGCACACTCTACAAGTGTATCCCAAAATATTCTCTATGTGTGTTAATACACACACTGCTCCTCGCGTAGACTAACAGCTAGTCTCTGAAATGAACATATTTTACTGAAAAAACATCCATAGTGAAAAAAAATAATATAATGAAATGGAGCCCTGAGACTTTCGTCATTTTCAGAGACTAAACAAATCTGCAGAGCGATAATTTCTTGGAATTTCTCAACACATGCATAGATCCTTATCACCCACTATTGACATGCCACTGAAGGTGTATGTGACAGGACTTTTAATTGCCCCCAACATCCCCCTACCCAGCCCGACCCCTACTCCCTCTCAGTGTGGTGTGGGCAGCTCAGGGGAAAGTATCAAGTGTCGCAACCACAAAGCTTAGGGTTAGCATCTCTTGAGACTAATGCTATGGCTGGAAACCTGGATGTATCCAAAACTCCAACAAAGATATCAAATATATTTTTTCTGTCAAATAAAAATATTCTGTCTGCATTATATACGGCAGTTTGATTGAAATCACATGGAACAGGGGAAACTGTTTATTGGAAATAGTAAGACAGAGCCATATCTTTGATTGAAATGTTTTACAAGTAACAGTTAACAGGAAATGTTCAACACACACAGTGTGTAGAAAATCTTCACATGAGGTCGCTCATATGGACAATACTTTGTGCCGTCTTGTAAAACCCTTTGAAAAGATTGTCATCGATTTTGTACCTGTCCTGTGGAATTGCAGTCACAAAACAACTGAGATAACAACAACTGTTGTACAGCGCCTGAAGCTAATATATCCAAGAAAGCCCATGCAAGTCTAGAAAATGTGGCAAGTCTAGGTTACCTTACTTTCTGAAAGTGAAGAAAGTCTCAGTTTCCATTTTATTTTGTTATTCTTATTTTTTTTTAATATGACCTTTTCCCAGTAAAATATGTTCATTTCAGAGAGTAGTTGTTTGTCTATCGAAGATATTGTGAGTCAAGGGACTCGCTCAGGAAGACAGTATTCCAAGAAATAAGATCAGGAATCTTGTATAAAACCCGACACATGCTGCCTCGTGATGAGAGGACATGGCAGGAGGTCTTGGCCAAGTGTGGGGCCATGAGGGAGCTGTGGGGGAGCCGCCCCATGAATTCATACTAAACACCAGTGACAGCTAGAGATCAACTGATAATTACTAGCCAAATACTGGCTATGAATTCAGCAGATTGGCACAGACCCTGAAGCTATGGAAATCTAGACTTGCCACATTTTCTAGACTTGCGTGGGCTTTCTTGGATATTTATACTTCAGGGTCTGTACGACAGACTACTCCTCGCGAGACCAGTCACCAATCAGAAGTCCTCATCAGTACCGCAAAAGAATTACCAAAGACATATTGCAAGACGAAGCAGTCTGCTTGTAGAGCAAGGTTAATGAGTCTGAACAGTTGGCAGTTGTGCACGTCGACAATGTTGTTTTGTCACGCTATAAACTCTAGTTAAGCAGGTGTCTGCTTCTTGGCCCACTTGTGTCATCGGTGGCGGATGCCTGACAGAAGAAGACGTCTTCTCGATGGTGTATTTTGTTTGGAGTGTCCTCGAAGAGACAGGTTTTCATTTGGTAGACTGTTTGTCACTGTAGAGTGCGATGCACAGCAGCTCGCTCGTGTTCCAGTAAGGATTAAGGTTATAAGCTTGTGACGCAGTAAGTTTGGTAATAGATGAAAGGTAAATAGATTCAGTAGCAAAATAAGGACAATTTCAAACGTCAGCATTCATAAATGAATCTCGAAGTTTAATATTACACACAAAATGTATGTAAGATACATTCTGGAAACGACATGCCATAACACATCCTGGGCATAATATTAGACAGAAATGCCTGGACATAACATGACATCTCGTCGTGGGAAACAATATAAAATAACACTTATCTGGAAACATGAAACAGACCGGGGATGAAATAAGAAAGCTGGTTCAGATGAATGTGTTATAGTTGGAATGAGGTGTTTAATCCTTGAAAACACAAGTGTATTCTTGACAAAGAAGAGCAAACTGCTGCCACAAGACTGTCATACGGTGTCCGCTCAGGGAGCATGCGATTCTAATCTGTGTAGTGGAATCTCAACATGTTCTCTTTGGAATAGAAATATACCAAATGTAGAAGATATGATATAAGGAATTTAAAATGAACCAAACATATGATCTACGTTAAGGAAAGCAAACGTTAACGAGCATAAACGTCGAACAATGAAAACTGTCTTGCAATACATGTGAATTATGCACCAGGAATTGCCTTTGAAAACTAAAATATAAACGGGACTACTTAAAATTGGATCCACCGTCGATAACCACACCACGAGCACTAAATGACAGTTTGTTTGTTTGTTGATCTGTGGCAGTGGTCTTTAAATTAGCTTGGTCAAGACAATTTAGAGATCAACATCATGAGCATATGTTAACATATGTTAACATATGTTAACATATGTTAACCATGTCAACGAGCCTCACCACTCGACTTGATAGTCATCTCTTATGACAGGTATGTTTTACAGAAGATTGTGATCGTCACGGGTTTATTTCACATGCCATGTGGCCGACGTGAAAATGACTGTTTTACTCACTCACTCACGCAAAACCACATAAATCGTCCCATAGTGCGTTGGTAATAGATACAAGGAAAATAGTATCAGCAACAAATATTTTGAAGCGTCAGCATTTAATAAATGAATCTCGAAGTTTATGTTGCACTCAAAATGTATGTATATGATGTAATACATTATGGATACAACATTCCATAAAACATCCGCTGGAGACAACTGGACATCACATCGTGGAAAAAAATATGAAATAACACTCGTCGGGAAAGTTTAAAATAACACAGACTTCAGCTACAGTATGAAAGTTGGTTTGGCTGAATGATTTGTAGTTGGAATGACCTGTTTAATCCTTTGAAAACAAAAGCGTATTCTTGACTATACTTTCAAGCATGCAGACCGGAACATCCCTTTTAAACGCAGAACTAAAATGTATGGTAATACAAAGATACAATTCTCATGAATCCTCATTCCTATGCCCTCAGTTATCCTGTTGCTGAACTCAACTTGTTGATAGTCCAGCTTTCCTCCGAATCGACGCCTTTTCTCTGTGAAGTAGATCTAATTTCAGTTTTCAGTATAACACTAAAGAAAATAGCGCTCAGTATATATAATTCATTTTCTCGCACATAAATGATATTCAATTAGATGAAAAAGTAGCATTTCAAATTCGAAGATCTGCTTGGGAACAAATGCACTGTTATCTGACCGTGCCAACTTGAAGATTGTCTCTTCAGACTAGATTACACCAAATATAAAGGATTTCATATAAGAAGTTACATTAATCACAAAATTAACCAACCAAATAATCTACGTTAAAGAAAGCGAACGGTAACGAACGATGAAACATGTCTTGTGATAGATGTGAATAATGTATTCAGAAATGGCTCATGAAGAAAACTAAAATATAGACTAGACTACTCAAATTTGTATCTGCCGTCGATAGCCACATCACGAGAAGTAACTGACTGCTGAAGATCTTTCTATGTCATGGACAAAAGCAGGATTTCAGCGTGGCAGAGATAGGCATTGTGGCGACCTGTTCTAGAAGATGATCAGCACCAGAAATTATCTTGAGAATCCAGGATATAGCGATGACCACCCATAATGACCAAAAGTCAAATTTTGCAGGCGAAAGTACATACATTCACTTGAACTTTGGTGGTGACACAAGCACCATCTTCACAGGTCATTCTCAGATCTAATCACAATTAAGAATACGAGATCTGAGACCCTGAGGAAAGGCGTGCTTAGGAAAAATCCCAGGAAAACACAAATAAGCCATTTCAGTGGCTACATTCCTTGACAGTTGCTTTGAACTATTTCAGCACTCATCTCTTTCTCAAGATCTGAACACGCAGACTTCCATATGTTACCAAACAACAAGAAATCGATGGCTGCTACATATTTAGACTCACATGATGAAGTCAGTGGCTTCGTAACAAGTTGTGCTCTGGATTACTTTTAGGCCACTCAGAAACTGTTTCTAACGGAATCGTGATTAAATGCCTACATCTGTTGGCAAATGTTCACCGACTTGGAAGGGAACCATTAATTATAATATTATCCACTGGTTTGAAAGGGGGAAATAATTATCATTAACTACATGTAGTACATAAATCAATCTTTCTTTGTCACTAAAATCCATACTTTGAGTTAGAGTTGTAGGCAGTAAATAAGTGTATGGTCTTCAATAATATTAGAATAAATGACAGTCCCCGAGGGTGTGAAACAAATATATTATCTAACCTGGAAATTGGATCAAATGATAGCGTTTTGCATTTTCCCACGTTGATTCGAGAAGATCAACCCAGAAATCAGTACTTACACAACTAAATTGTGAAATCATCAAATAACCACAAAAGTTCAATGAACAATCAACACATTATAATGAAACAAACATGCTAAGGCTCACATAAAAGGAATACAATGACTCAGACTTGTGACAGCATAACGACCCCATGCACGTCAGTCCACTCATGGATGTCAGAATTTGTCACAGTCGAATGTCTTAAATACATCATGGTGTCAGTAGATTTTCTGGTCCATTGATCAATCTATTGTCTGGCTTGTTTATAGGACGTACTTACTTTGCAGCTTCAGGCAACAAACCCTTGATGTAAGCAATTGTGGCAGCGGATACAGACGTTGGAAGCATTTTGCTGTGAAGATGTTGAGTTGCGTCCAAAGCCAGAAACCATTGGAAGCAGTATTGAATCAGTTTTAATCATGCTTAAAACTGATCTTCACGAACCCATGCTTGTCGTAAGAGGCAACTAACGGGATCGGATGGCCAGACACACTGATTCAGTTGTCATTGTATCCCAGTTGTGTGGATTGATTCTCATCATGTAGATCACTGGATTATCTTGTCAGGATTCGATTATTTACAGACTGCCGCCATACAGCTGAAATATCGGTGTTTACAAGCAGGTGCCCGACTTAATTAATCAATAAGACAATTATCTATGCCACGTGGAGATAAATATTACGACTGGGGGCACCAGAAATGAGGTATCTATGTCCAAATCTAGAATAAAAAAGTGTGATTTATAAAAAGGTGATTTGAATGCACTTGTGAAAGATGGTTTTGAAGAAAAAGTGACTGTATGGCAGTAAAATTATTTGTACAACGTACGATTTATATTTGTATCCAACATTTTGAACATTCAAATGCGATATTTCGATAACATCTTCCAGTCAGTCTGCGATATGTGTATAATCTACTTAATTCACGTTTAACTCTTTCAATTTTCAACATCTACCCAAACATATATGTCAGAATACAAAGGAACGTATCATGTATAAAACAAATTCTACTTAAAATGGAATAGATAATGCCAAATTCAATTCAAAAATAGACATTATCTTTTGCTTTTAAAATTGTGTCAATTCAGCATCAAAAGCGCAAGAGACTAGATATTTACAAATTCGTGTGAGGACAAGTCCCTCGCAATCTTCGAAAGCTCGTCGGTCACACTATGCAAAAACATGGACACCAACTTTGTCTCGTTGCTGACTGTCACTCACCCTGTCTGTTCAGTCATGTCGCAGATCGATGTCAATGCTGATCATCACTGAATTCTCTCTTCCAGGCCCAAATATTTAACAGACTACCGATATATAGTGGCGTTAAACAAACAAAGACAACCGTCAGTGGCTTTAAGGCAGGTCTAGTTTAGTGGGATGAGAACTAATACACTAAAACAAAGAAGCCAGGAAAACACAGAAGCAAACAAAACGAGTGAATATTCAACAAATATCGTTTCTCACGATGTTCTAATTTCCACAGGGTTGAAAATGAAAGCTGGCCACTTCGAAATCAGCTCGAATTTGCAATGACTTTGCTGATTTGTGCTCCAAGTAGGTGTTAGTTTTCAGTACTAGTTAGACTTGCATTTCTTAGGGGACCGGAAAGGACGTCGAAGCTCTATATTGGCTTCGAGTCTAGACATTTCACAGACATGTCAGCGAGACTTACAATATATTGGGTAGTTGATCTGCAATTATTAGCTGGGAGGGGTTAAACGAGTTTTCATCCCAAACCTGCTCCGACGGGAGATATCTCTTTGGTTTTTGTTCTGTGCTGTAATTGCGTCATAACTCTGACGTCACAGAGGAAAGACGTCACTTACGTTAACTGTGTCTGGATACCAGTAGTTTTCACAATAAAACAACACTGTTTCTTTGTCTTCATATCTAACGATTAAACTCGGGTTAGATTAGCGACCTGTGAGCAATTGTTTTATGAAAGAAATAGAAATTATATGTCAGCTGCCAACTCTCAAAAGAAATATGATTTAAGACAAATTTCTTTTCCGTCATCTCATTGACAATGGATGACGTTAGTGATGCAGTAGGTTGACGAACCCGTACGTCATTGACGTATGAATTAATAAAATATCTCATTTTTTAAAATCAATTCTTAATATTATCAGATTTGTACGGTAGTTTGGGGTTTGGTGTATTTCATTGTGGGCTACTAAGGGTTGTGTTGTTCATTTTAGGGCCATTTCTATGACATTTGAGCGCTTACGGTTTAATATTATGTTTAAACAATCACTCATGATGCAGACTGCATCATGAAAGGGGCACATGTAAAAAAACTGATCATACATCATCTTCCCTCTTTCTTTCAAAATGATAGAGCCTTGTTACCTTTAGCGAGGGATTGTATCACCACATCTACTGCTGCTGCTACTACTACAGCTATAACAGCAGGGACTAATACCACTGCTAGTGCTAATACTACTACTACTGCTGCTGCTACTACTACAGCCAATACTACCACTATCACTATCACTACTACTACTACTACTACTGCCAATACCAATACGACTACTACAACTTCTACTACCAATTCTACTGCCCCAACTACTGATGCTACTACTACTACCATGATCATCACTACTACTACTACTACTACTGCTGCTACTGCTACTACTACTACTACTACCACTACTACCAGCACCACTACCATCACTACTACTCCTTCGTCTACTCCTAGTGAAATTGGTTTCATACGAAGGACGCTTCATACAACAACAAAATTCGACTCTTTTTTGCTGTTATAGGTACCCAGTTTAAAATGTCTTTTGGTAAATGCCAGGAAATAAACATTTCAAACATTTTCTGCTGATATGCATCAGTGAATCACAACGTGTCTTTGATATTGTAAAAGGTGTTTAGAAACACCTAAAATTATTTTCCTAACATTCATGCTTGTTAAGTAACATTTTTCCACTTTCCGTTTACACATAACAATATCAATCGCCAAAACAAAGCAATATTCAGGCAGCGTTTCCATCCATTTCATATGTAGAATGATTCTATAGGGTATAGAGAGAACGTAGAATGCTTGATATGATACACAAGTATCAGACATATGCCACGATGAACAGCTGAAAGAGTCTATGGGATATTACAGAACTTGTCCACACACAATGCTGTTGCCAACGCCCTCCCATGCCACTGTTATCACGTTTATAATGAGACTTGTTCAGCGCTACAGATAAGAGTACTTTCACCGTCGAGAGACCAAGAAGTAAACGTCCATACATCATAATGCAGCTGGAAGTTTCGTCCTCACTTGAGCAGATTTTAAGACATCCATAAGGGTAAGAGGGTAGCCTTTTCGTTGGAGTTCGGTGTACATGAGTTTATTTCTCTGATATTGTATTTCAGTAATGTAAGTGTTAGTAGGTGCATTCCATTGACCCCATTCACCTCACTAACATTTCAGCAGAACGACAGCTTTAATGGACATTGCATATCAATCTATAAAGTTAAATTCTTCGCTTGTATGCTTGTTCCTTCTAGAATATTAAAATGGCATTTATCTGAACTTTTAGATGGAAGTAATAAAATATTTGCTGATGCCATTCATGTTGCCATTCATGTGATACCTCCGTGTCTTAAAGGTTACAAGACGATTGTTCAGTTCTTAGGCCGCTACAAAAGAATATCGTGACGTTCTGTACCCGAAATAATGTATCGTAAACAAAGGACTTACCGAGGAATAAAACATGGCAGTGGGAAATTTCGGTGTTAACATTTCAGCATCTTTTGGGGAGCAATTGAGCGTACTCTTTATCTGAATATTTCAAAAAGGGCCATACGGTTCTTGTTCAAACGTTGTTGACAATTATCTAAGATGTAAATGTTATGAAGATTTCCTAGAGTTGTATGGTGGACATTTGAAGAATGTAAATCACAAGTAATGACGTCATCGAACTCTTTTATTGAACAATTTTTTATACTTTTCGTGGCCTTGCTCCGTAACTTTTCATAGACTTACTGAATGCTGAGCCGATAGATGTGTTAGTAAAACCATCATTCAAAGAGGTAAGTCTAGATAAGCGACCAGTACCTCAGTCCGTCATTTAGTAACTTCCCTTTAACAGTCTATGGGATCCTAGAAGGGACATTGTCGTGCTGTCGCCCTTACAAAAACAAGCAAAATGTGTCATGTGTTATGTCCTTTCATTCCACAGCCCTCGCTGCACAAACAGCAACAAGGCGCAATGTTAAATCAGCACTGCATGTTACTTTTCTTCAACTGCCACATCTCTCAGCACTCTCTACAAGTGTATCCCAAAATATTCCCTACGTGTGTTAATACATACACTGCTTCCCGCGAGACCAGTCACCAATCAGAAGTCCTCATCAGTACCGCAAAAGACTTAACAAAGACATATTGCAAGACGAAGCAGGCTGCTTGTAAAGCAAGGTTAATGAGTCTGATCAGTTGGCAGTCGACACGTCGACAATGTTGTTTTGTCACGCAATAACTCTAGTTAAGCAAGTGTCTGAATCTTGGCCCACTCGGTGCCATCGGTGGCGCGTGGCTGACAGGAAAAGACGTCTTCTCGATGGTGTATTTTGGTTAGAGTGTCCTCGAAGAGACAGGTTTTCATTTGGTAGACGTTTTGTCAAGGTAGAGTGTGATACACAACACTTCGTGTTCCAGTAAGGATTAAGGTTATAAACCCGTCACGTTTTACGTCCGGTGGCACACATAAACGTAAAGAATATCAGTAACAAAACAATAATATTTTGAATGTCAGTATTAATTATCGTGAATTTCGAATTTTATGTAACGTTTTACGTTTGGTAATAGTTGTAAGGGCGTCCGTATTTAATTCTGTGTTTCTCATCTGCCTGACAACTAAATGCAAAAAGGTACTATTCAGTCTTCAAACATGAATGCGAAAAAAGTACTATCCAGTCTTCAAATATGAATGTATACTCACCAAATGCATTGACAATCGCAACAAAGACAATAATGTTTGCCCCTAAATTCCCTTACTAGTGCGTATGTACACTTGTAGGGAACTTGGTTACAGTGATGGTGGAGTCTGATTGTGATTTTTACAACAGAAACTTCATGATTTCTGGCAAAGTCTTTGCGATTTGTCACAGAGTCTTTGCTATTAAAATGGTAATTATAGTGTTAGTGCTGGTAATGATTTTCCTAATCAACACGTAATACCATTGGCAACCATATAATTTACTTAAATAGATATAGCCATAACTTAGATATCATTTTTATCATAATTTGCAATGACAGTCATTTTTATGATAAAGATGAGTAAAACATGAATATTATCAACCCTCGAAGAACTAAATATCCATAAAGAATTGTTTCAGTCGCCCAAATGAACAAATCATAAGATAAAATGACTCCTTTATTCACTCAAGGGAAATTTCGTATGCATCTTGTTCAGTTCTCCAGTCTTTGTGACATTTTAAGGGTCAACTGCAAGTGATTGCATTCACAATATCAATACCTCTGGAAATGGAACCCATACAAATAGATGGTACACATAATGCTTAGTTCACATACTCTGCACAATCGAATTATTTTCAGAAGAAGCCAATTTAGTCAATATGTTTCTTCCTGTCGTTGATAAAACACATGGTTCTATATAGTGGGTGATAAACCCAAACAGAATGGTAACTTTGCATATTACAATATTCAGTCGGGTTTGTTTTGTTTTCAAATGTATCAATTACTTATAAAGAGATTATAAAAATCTTAATTTATGACTTTATATTAGTATCAAGGATTTTCAGTAGTATTGGTAGTATTGGTAGTAAGGATGGCAGTATTGGTAGTAACGATGGTAGTATTGGTAGTAACGATGGTAGTATTGGTAGTAACGATGGTAGTTTTGGTATCAACGATGGCAGTATTGGTAGTAACGATGGTAGTATTGGTAGTAACGATGGTAGTACTGGTAGTAACGATGGTAGTATTGGTATCAACGATGGCAGTATTGGTAATTACGATGGTAGTATTGGTATCAACGATGGCAGTATTGGTAGTAACGATGGTAGTATTGGTATCAACGATGGCAGTATTGGTAGTAACGATGGTAGTATTGGTAGTTACGATGGTAGTATTGGTATCAACGATGGCAGTATTGGTAGAAACAATGGTAGTATTGGTACTTGCGATGGTAGTATTGGTATCAACGATGGCAGTATTGGTAGTAACTATGGTAGTATTGGTAGTAACGATCGTAGTATTGGTAGTAACGAAGGTAGTATTAGTAGTAACGATGGCAGTACTGGTAGTAACGATGGTAGTATTGGTAGTAGCATTACAATAATGATGATAATGCCGGTAAACTCCAAAGTCGTGCATGCCCAAAAAGCGTTCAGCAATATTACCCCGGTAAATGGATCAGCGTGTCCTCGACTTTCAAGAATAGCTCCCAAGCGACTGGCGACGTTCAGGATACGACTGTCTTATCCGACCGGGTACCCACATTACAACAGTGTACATATTTACTAACACAATATCTGTAAAACCAAGTTAGCCTAGTGGAACAGTATACGGCTATGTAGAAATGAGAAGGTTGAGCTTTGGTTGATTGCACACTGTTTTTTCACAAACTAGTGTCCAGTGAATTTAGATTTAATTTGAATTTGTATATTCGATCCCCTTGATATCTATCACTGGATTGTCTTATCCAGACCCGAGTATTTACAGACGGATGCCATATAGCAGGGATATTGCGGCGTAAAACAAGAAACACATCCACGGCCCATCAACTTGGACAGGTTATCGATATTAATCAGGGAGACCGATAATCGATCTCTTATCGATACATATCTAATGGGTAACTTTGAAACAAATGTCAAATCTGAACGAAATGGATATATTTAGTATCACTAGTAAATGGTGACATTCTAAGCACGGAAAAACAGCATCCTCAACATAGGTTTAACAGCCCATGGATAAAGACCTAACTTTGTGTATTGTCTGAGTAAGTTAAAACTTTCATTACAATATATTGTGCGCGATGTCAAAGAAGACCTAACTGTCATAGTGAAAAATCATTAATATACATCCCATTGACGAAATATCCAGTTATACATCGTTTTTGCTGACCCAGCTTTCAACCAACAAAAGAGCAGCATATCCGAAAACACGCGATTGTGCATGAATACTTGTCTAGAAGTGATAAAGGAGTCATTGGATATAGACTTATATCAACCAGGTCGAAACGTTCTCATATGAATACTCATATAGAAACGATAAAGGATTCTTTGGATGTAGACATATATCGACCACCAAGATCTTTTATGGACAAATCTTCTTTTAATCTTTTACACACAACGTTTCGGGGTCATTTCAGATCCCTTCATCAGGTTACCAGGGTCAGTTCAAGAAGATTTATCCATAAAAGATCTTGTTCATCCATAACAACTTCTAAATGCCGCCAAAAGACATTATATCGACCAGGTCGAAATAACTGTGACATGTTTTATTCAAATAAAATATACACAGTTTAGATGTGGTATAATGTAGGTCTAGATGGGTTGTATCGGAAACTGTAACGGACAACAGTTAACAGATATGAGAAGAACATACACAAACATACCTGTTTGTTAAATATTTCCTTATTTTTCACTAATTTACTGCAGCTAACTCAGGCGGGCCTTATTCATATGAGAAATTGCTTTCATCAGCGTGAAATATTGTAATTGTCTATCATAATTTAGTTTACAATAATTGTTTACTGGACGTTTTTATTTGGCCATTATTAATGGGCAAATGTTATACAAAAGCTAGATTAAGTGTATTAATGATGTTACATTGAAAGAAGCACGTTCTTAGTTCCCGTCTATGTTCTGAACATTTTCCGGACGCTTCAAACTTTCACTCATGGCCGTTTGTCTTGATCGCTGTCCCTGCAGGTTCAAGTTTGTAACTCATCCAGGAATAGCTTCGCTGATAAAAACGCCAATCCCGTGAAAACGGGGTTATTACTTATCTCAAAAACGAAAGAAAAAGTACTTTATAAGAACGGGAATCTGGTTTTCTGACAATTCTGTAGCTTCGTCAGATATACATCTGTCGATCTCGTCACTGTTACTGAATGTAGGATGTTCTTTATTTTCTTAAACATTAATCTTAGCCGGCGGACACCCACGTTTCTGAAAAGCGCTCTATTGTAGGTTAGATTAGGATGAAGAACTTAGGTATTTGAATTTAATAAATCGTTCGTAAACACAAGGGGGGAACTGAATAAAGACAAAGCCTAAGAACACATTTGATTCCCTAAACTATTTTTCAAAACTGTTTCCAGAAACGTTTCGGTCACATTGTCAAACATTAGCAGCGCTTTTTTCACGCTAATTCAGACCTCAGTGAGAACGCGATGACGCCCTGATACGTTGATGATGCCACATACTTTCATGATGACCGCGCTAGGTGTTAAGCAGAATGTCAAAAAGCACCTGAGTCAATGTAGGTCCGGGTTCGATTATCTACATGGGTAGAATGCGTGGAGCTCATTTCTGGGGTCCCCTGCCGTGATATAGTAACGACCTTTGTTAAAGACGACGTAAAACCCCACTCACTCACTCACTCACTCACTCATACAATCTAAAAAGAAGAATACATGTTAAGAAAAGTGTTTCTTCGCAGTGAAAAGAGCAAAAGATTCTATCCCATGCAAGAACACTTTTAAGTCAGTCAGTGTGTAGCACACATTCGTATTTTTTTCTCCTGTCGGGGCGGTAGGTTGCCTTGCAGTTCGATTCCTTACGTGGGTGCAACGTGTCAAGCCCACTTTTGATGTTCTGGAATATTTCAAAAAGCGGACTACACCTCAATCAGTCCCTACTTCTATGTTACTTTAATGGTGATGAATTACGAAAATTATTGCTATCAAAATAAGACTAAAAGAGATCCATAGCACGGGCGGCGCAGTAATCTAAGAAGTCACCATCCAAAGATGCGTTACTTAAGTCTGGCGGAAGACTATGATCTTTGGATTGTAACCTGACTCGCCTCGATTCTGTTTCAAGGTTAATGGGCACTTGACCCAACTTTGTGGGTTTCAAGACAGACGTAGACTTGTAAGGCCATATGTAAGATCCGGGGTAAAATATTGGCCTTCAGTAGCACCTGCTTGTCGTATGAGGTAACGAACAGGATGGGGTGGCCAAGCTCACTGACTTGGTTGTCACATGACATCGTATCCCAATTGCGTAGATCGATCGATGCTCATGCTGTTTTGGATTGGATTGTCTTAGTTTCGTTTAATTTTTCACTAATTATGCAAATATCTAAACATGAAACAGATGATGCCATTTTTAAATTCTTATCTTTTAATTCAGGTGGGATAATTCAGGTGGGATAATTCACCAGGGAAGGGAAATTGTTTGTTGATAACAATTATCTCTGCTTTGTCTCTTCCAGACTCGATTATTTACACACCGTCGTCATACAGCTCACTCTCTCATGCACTTACCCACTTTACCGAGTGTACAGAATGTGCCTTACAGAGTACCACATTCTGTAGCTCACCTTCCTTTGTGATTGGTAACGCTTCATTCTTAAGATAATTCTACAGTATCCCTACTATTCTCGGTGTTGCACTTCTCACTCAGTGGGGTAGGTACGTACTGATCTCAAAGAATATTGCATAATCTCATTGCATGAGATTTTGTTCAACATCTGCGATTTGTTGTCAGCTCCGAAATGGTGCTTTGAAAGATTAGAGGGTTTTGTAGAAGGAAACCATTCTCGTCATGTGTCTAGCAGTAGAAGTAGTAGTAGTAGTGTAGTAGTAGTGGTAGTAGTGGTAGTAGTAGTAGTAGTAGTAGTAGTAGTAGTAGTAGTAGTAGTAGTAGTAGTAGTAGTAGTAGTAGTAGTAGTAGTGGCGGTGGTGGTAGTGCTACCAGTAGTGACAATAGTAGAAGTAGAAGTAGTGATCAAAGTAGTAGCAATAGTGGCAGTAGTAGTATCAACAGCAGTTGTAGTATATAGTAGTAGTAGTAGCAGCAACAGAAGTAGTGCCAGTAGTAGTAACAGCAGCAGCAACAGTAGTACTACTAGTAGTGGTAGCAGTCCCATCAGCAGTAATACCAGTAGCAAACAGTAGTAGTAATAATAGTCGCAGTAGTAACAGTAGTAGTAGTCATGGTAGTAGTAGCATCAGCAGTAGTAGCACCAGTAGTAGTGGTAGCAGCAGCAGTAGTAGTAGTAGTAGTAGCAGCAGTGGTAGAAGTAGTATCAGTAACAGCTGCAGTAATAGTAGTAGTAGCAGCAGCAGCAGTAGTAGTAGTATTAGTAGATGCAGAAGTAGTAAGTTTAAAGTAGTAATAGTGGCAGTAGTTGTAGCGATGCTATTTTCCTTATAGAAATTAGTATTTCAGGATTATCAGTGTTATCCCAGCGGACTTCCACATGTCGCTACTAGATGGCAGCCCTGTATTGGAATCCTCACGACTTACTCCAGGCATTAACGCGTCTTTCAAGTCCAGCTTCTAATTCCGAAAACGTTTTTGTCTTTACCTCCAGCTCTTGTCAAACACGGTAATTGCTGTTTTGGAAGTCGGTGGATGATCGCATAACGTTTAAGGTAGAATTACCGCCCTTTGATGTGAAATAAACTCGCACAAATCAAATTACGACTCTCTATAGATGGTGTGGCGTGTTTCCGCCATCTGACAAATCTGAGCGACCAAACGCAAAGATCGGATTAGTTGCTGGGGATTCCAATTCAATCCGTCTTTGCATTGGAGGATAAAGTGATATTTTTACCAGCTATAATTACTGCAAATACATCTCACCGTTGACCAACGAGCATAGCGCTGTTCGTCCCTCCTCTGATGCATTCAGAAAAACCAAATAAATGACAGTAGGTTGCTTGTGATGGGCAAAGCAGGAACCATACAGACCTGTAGTGCATGCTTGGTGTGTATAAACGTATCAAGATTAGGATCTATCGATCACAAGTTTTACACCGGTGAATCTCTAGTTATAAGATATATGAGTGAATACGTTGGGCTCCTGTGTTTTTGTGTAAGTTCCAACAACAACGTGTTGGGACACACCAGAAACTGGCTTCACACGTTGCACTCATGCGGGGAACTAAACCCGGGTCGTCGGCGTGACGAGCGAACGCTTTAACCAGTTGGCTACTCCACATTATGAACTACTGGTCCATTAGTTATGACTGTTTTGTAACACTTTTATGTGATTTGCAGTCCGTAAATATTGACGTATGTGAAACGCCTATTAAAATACACGTTCCGTTAATTTTGTCACCAGTGAACTTCCATGTAAACCACAAGGCGTTGTTCATGACACTGTTGAAACTGTAGCTATGTACAGTATACAAAGTATTTGAAAATATTGGTCATTGTATTACTGAGAGGTTGTAAAAAGCGAAGGAAGAAGGATAAGAAAACAGTTTGAAAGTATCAAGTCACGCATGTGATCTAGTCTATTGGATGGGCGAGGGGGTTCTTGTTTCAATGGTGTCCTTCCATTCGAGGGAAAGTTTCATACACCAAATCGAACCGACTGATATTCATAAACACTATTTGACAAGAAAGCAAGTATACATTTCGCCTAAATTCATTTCCTTACCTATGTAGTATACATACAGTGAATGAGTTTAGTTTTACGCCGCTTTTAGAAGTATTCCGGGATCACGATGGACACAAGTGTTGTAAGTCTATGGAAATGGACCACTGACAATCAGCAAAGACACCAGGTGTTCGCAAGAATGACAAGCATGTCCTGTTTAACCGGCAGTGAAACTAAGGAAGTTTTCTCTTAAGTTTGTCGTGGAAATACTCGTGAACAAATTTAATAAATATAATATGTTGACGGAACTTTTTTCTCTACCTCACTAAAACTCGGAAAGATAACCAACTTGACGTTTTAGAAAGTCTACATGGTATAGTAGTACTGATGATTGTTATTAGCGCTAGCTTTAAATACTTTTTTGTGAATATAAAGGATGTCAGTCCTCGCTTGTACTGAGGCAGTGAGCTGAATCTAGTAAACATGCAACTAGCAATATTCAAGCAACACCACGTCGGGGGGACACCAGAAATTGGCTTCACACATTGTACCCATATGGCGAATCGAACCCGCGTCTTCAGGGTGACGAGCCAACACCCCAGCAGTCAAATGAAGCCAAACTGAATTCGTATTAACTTATTTATCTGTTCGAACGATCCAGCTTTCAAAGATATATTCCACTTTATATTCATATGACTACAAACGTTCAGATAATAGGAACAAATTACACAGGCCTTCGCCACATTGGGCATCGACTGACCCACACCCTCCCACTCATGATTGAAATGTATAACAGAAAGTAGTCAGCTCACCCCTAACACTTCAATATGGAACCTCATCTGAGCCGTAAGGAAGTTAGCTGGTCGTAATGCCATACCAGTCTGTCTGTCGTATTATCACTAGTTCCCAGCATCGATGGTGCCCGCCCTCTGAAGAGTGAGATTCACCCCGAGGCTTTGGGAATCCACAATGAGCTTCAGCTGGCGATGACGATCGAGATGGCCGTGAAGAAAAAAATTGCCAATATTAATTGACAAATGGTATGTGAGTTTTTCTCACATAATTACCCCTTTTTAAACTTCGTCTTCCAGCCAGATTAAATTTAATGTCCTGAAACTGTAGTAGTGAATTTTAATATTAGTCTGCCATTTGTATTTTCATCTATGTTTTTCATTTGAATTTTTATTGCGTTTATCCGCGCGGATGCTCGCATGATAGACAAGGTGACACCTGACTTGAGGTATTTTTTCATAAACTCTCTGCGTCCATTTCTCTGGAGACTCGCACTGTAAAGTGCTATAAATATCAAGGTCTTTTTACCTGTCTTTTTTCATAAAGTCATAGTGATTGAAACGGAGAAAAAACCCAAAATTTAACAGTTTACATTCAATTCTAATTTGACACTTTTTAACATATTACTCATGGAACAAAGTTTCATCGTGTGGCCACTGAAAGCAGGTTTTGAATTGTATTGGTTGTTCAGCTTGACCTGAGCTACTCTACATATGCATGACCCGGGAGGTCAAATGGCACAAACTGAAGGTCGAGTTAACGTCATTAAAGAGCGGAACAGAGAATGTCATGCATGGATTCGTTACAGAAGTTGCCCCGGAAAACAACACTTCTGAAAATACAGTCATTTTATGTGTTAACGGATATGTTTATACAGTCATATGCTATCTAGTTTGGCTTTGGCTTACTAACTTTACAACGTGCAGACGTCAGGTACTTTCATAATCCGATTCACTCTCGCTATCACTCTTTACACCCCAGAGCTTCGTTTTAAAGAAAGTTAAAGGACATTGGTGACGACACTGAGATGTGAAACGGCGACCTTGTCGCGACTTTTCTGACATGTCGAAAATCAACTGAGAAAGGTGCACCATGTGACAATAATGGACCCAACTAGGTGTGACACACGGTCACGCAATGCATTACTATACACTTGGTACACAACCTGAACTGCTGTGACATGGCTTGAAGAACAGCCAGATGGTTATGTGTTATTTGTATGATTTCACATTTTATTGTGTCGAATTAATGCATGTGTTGCTTTGTTATCATACAATTGTGTTCGTTGATATTGGATGACCGATGAACCCCTGACAAAAATAGTTGGAGTGAGTCGATTGTGCAATTCCAGCTACATTTTGTACATCATAAGCATGTGTGTTTTGAATAAGTGTTAAACAGGTGTTCGTGAAAGAATCGATGGTGGGCTGAACTAAAGCACCCGTCAAAACCCGTCTGAATGCAGGAAAGTCAGGTGTTGGAGAAAGGATGAAGGTAGCACAGGGCAGGTTAATGAATAATGAACTTTCTCGGCACTTGTGCACGTGCTTCTGGAACACCACCTGGCTGTCCCCTCTTCCGCACACACCCCTCGTAACAAACAGTGAACCGTGTCAATATTTTAATGATAGTTTGTTAAACATTTATTTTCATTTTTTAGGACAGATATTCTGCAGAATTATCTCAGAGTCGTTATGATGTTTTGATTATGATCAGCGTTTCGTCGAGTATGTTATGTTTATTAGTTTTCGAGTTTCATTCCAATTCATCGGTCCATTTTGAGCACTATAGTGTGTATTTCGGCGATCCATATACCTACACGTGTGTCATCACTCTGAAATTGTGTGACACTTGTTCCATTAACTATCTGGCAAACTGCCTTTGTCCCAAACCCTCCTGCGTGGAGTTTAGCACTGAATAGGTGGCCATATTTTATCATTAAAACTATACTGTAGAGCAAAAGAAACGCAATTTATGTCTTCTATATAAAAGCTTGACAAAAACATAGTTGCGTTTCTTTAGCTGTTCGGTATATTAAATACGCTTAAATCAAACTGATCCACTAAGGATAGATGACAGTGCATGACTTGCTAGGTCAGGTTATCTTGACCTGTCTTGGCGTGACCAACGTCAAATTGTCAAGTATCATGCGGACACACTGTGGTCACCAGTAATTGGCTATTGACAGGATATGATCACTGCCAGACAGATCTGATCATCGTATTCTGACTGCCAGACGTAAAATTTTCTTAATTTGAAAGATCGTCAGAAATCAAATATGATGCTCCGTTGAAAGCAATCATGTAAAGCGCTGATTGACTACCCTTCCTGTCCTCCCCACTGATAACGTTCATCAGTCTAATCTCTCAGATTAAACATCATCAACCGGATTTTGGATCCAAACAAGGTTTCAAAATATACAGGTATTCAAAATGATAATTATGGCCTACGATGATAAAGCAAGTCGTACCAGTGCACAACAGGAATGAATCGATTTATGAATTTGGGAATATAACATATTTTCTAAAACATATATGTCATATTGATTTTAACATCGCCTGGACCTTTAAATATCTGCACTTGTTTCTCATTTAGAGGAACGATTCAAACACGAATCCCTCACGAATGCACTGATCTATCATAATGTTACATATACGAATGATTTATGACTCACATAAATGTCATATATCTATTCTACATTAATATCTAATGTATGACTCACCTAAAATAGTGATAGCATTTTATCTTCAGATAATTCTATTTGTACATAAACATCCACATCAAAGAGATCTGTAAGTTTTGAGAAGAAATTATTTCTGTTTTACAGTGTAAAATTATATAACAGTCATAATCATTACAATATATTTTGTTGCAGAGTTCATAGCATTTTGAGAATTTTCCCCTTGAGCTGAGTTGTACACAAAAATGTTAATATTGGTTTATATTGTGGGTAAATGCATCAAACAATACAATCTATGCACAGCTAAGAAATTGTGGGTTGGGGGAAATCTATTTATATCTTGTTTTACGCACACTTGAGACACCCATCGTTCAGTTTCAGATTCAGTTATACAATTAATAATCAGTCTTCGCCATGACGATTTACACGGAAACCCTCAAACTCGAGATAGTCAATAAGTTAATTGAAGAGATTGTATTTTAAACTGGTTTGAATAAGTGTTTCACACATACTATGTAAAGCAGCTGTGACTAGATGTACACAGAAAATATCCTTGATTGAGGAATTACACTTGCCGTTACACAGCTTGCCAAGAAGCAATAGTCTACATTTATCTATATATCCATCCATGCTCCACATGCCAAGTTTACCCAGCACTGAAGTAGAGGAAGCGCGCTTACCGAAACCCTGAATGTTTCTGGCAAAATAACTCTGTGTACTTTCTACCAAATCATAATCTTTACCTCGAGTAAAGTTCACAACCGTCAAAAGCTCGTTGGTATTATCATTCTTTTCCATATTTTAACTAAAACAGGATGGTGGAGGCCTTTGGCGTTTAAACCATAACTTTTTTGAGTGATGCATTTTTGCATGTACTCAGTTGTGATCTCCATACATATTTGATGATTAATATATCTGGTGTAGTACCACATACTCCCGTATGATCACAGTACATATCTCCTCATCAATTAGTCACCTTCGCTCGTGTTTATGCATGATTCCCGTACATACCTCCTTATTAATTAATCCTGTGTGATCCCTGCACATCTCTCCTAATTCATTAGTCACCCCTGTAATATCTCCTTATTAATTAATCACCTACGCACGTACTCCTGTGTGATTCCTGCACATCTCTCCTAATTCATTAGTCACCCCTGTAATATCTCCTTATTAATTAATCACCTACGCACGTACTCCTGTGTGATCCCTGCACATCTCTCCTAATTCATTAGTCACCCCTGTAATATCTCCTTATTAATTAATCACCTACGCACGTACTCCTGTGTGATCCCTGCACATCTCTCCTAATTCATTAGTCACCCCTGTAATATCTCCTCATTAATTAATCACCTACGCACGTACTCCTGTGTGATCCCTGCACATCTCTCCTAATTCATTAGTCACCCCTGTAATATCTCCTTATTAATTAATCACCTACGCACGTACTCCTGTGTGATCCCTGCACATCTCTCCTAATTCATTAGTCACCCCTGTAATATCTCCTTATTAATTAATCACCTACGCACGTACTCCTGTGTGATCCCTGCACATCTCTCCTAATTCATTAGTCACCCCTGTAATATCTCCTTATTAATTAGTCACCTATGCACGTACTCCTGCACGATCCCCGTACATACCTCCTTATTAATTGGTCACCTACGCACTTACTCGTGTATGGTCCCTGTACATATCTCCCTATTAATTAGTCACCCCTGTAGATACCTCCTTATTAATTGGTCACCTACGCCCTTACTCATGTATGATCCCTGTACATATCTCCTTATCAATTAGTCACCTATGCCTATCAATGATCCATATAGATGCATGGCTCATCTGTACCGATGTATGATCCTCATACATATGTCCTGAATTATAACCTACCCATACTCGTAGTTATAATCTCTGTACACATCTCCTGACGAAAAGTAACCTACGTACTCATCTATGGTCCTCAAACATATATCATGATTGATGACTCCCCTATGCATGTACCGATTTGTGATCCAAACAGGTTTCTCATGATTAATTACCCACATACGTACTTCCAGATTCAACTCTCTTTACGGTTGTGCTGATCCTCCCGCTATCTCTTGATCCATCTGTGTATTGGTAATGTTGTATTCGCTCTTATGTCGCCGAACGAGATTTGAATCAAGTGTGTGTTAAAGGTATGAAAACTGACACTACAGTGTATCCGACTCTAATGTATTATCTTGGCATGCGGTGTACACTGATCGGAACAGCGTCGATGTATCACCCAGATCACACTGTTTTTCCATGATGATACAGTGACAGTCAGTGTTGACATATGAGTTTCACGTTGATCGACGACCGTGTCAGCATCAACTGCATGGCCAGGTTTGCTATTGTATTCACGTGTCGATGGTATTGAGTTACGAATTCTGTTGATATGAAATTCATCATGTGATTGTATTGGAAATGGAAGGGAGAATATGACCAAGTATCAACAAAAAACAAATCACAAATCACAGCTTTCCTCAAGAAAACATGTTGCCCGCCAGTCTCTGATGTGACTTGTGCAGCAGTTGTTTGTTGTGCAACGCTGTAGGGTTCCTGTCACATGATGGCGGTAGGTAAATAACCGTGTCAGGACCTGACAATCCAATGATTGACATTGTGAGCATCGATAAGTGCAAACGTTCAACGATAATATGCATCATCCCGTTTATTGTCTTGGACAGGTATGAGAAGTTGCAGCACTGAAGAGATGTGCATATTACAAGAACGATCACGTGAACTGATCACGATATCTTTAAATTTTAAACTATTGCTCGGTATGATTTGTATTTTTGTACGGATAATCAGCTTGTAGACAAACATGGGCTGACAGATGGATTCTAATGTTGTTCTTTACGGGTGATTATGCAGGGAAGTAAGGACAGTAAGTAGGTAACCTCCCTGTAAAATATCTCCCGACCAACACAACGTCGGTTCTCCAGTCTCTTGACCAGGTAATGATTCGAACCTCTCAGGCATCGATATAGGACATTTTTATGTAACTCGGACTACTGTCTAATCGGACTGTCTAGTCGGTTCCACCCCGGTCCGAATTAGACTGTCCGAGTGCACTGTATACGTGTCATGTGAACACACTAAGCTGTGGGAGAGGTGCGATAATTCAACACGCCGGGCTTTGTGACTAGAAAAGGCAACACACGGCCTACTAATCCAATAGTACAAACGTTGTCGGAAATAACTTGATCAAAACGGAAATTGTATAAGAAGTAATCAGTGACTCTCGGTAGCACAGGGGCGGTGGGGTAGTGGAGTGGTTAAAGTGTTCGCTCGTCACGCCCAAGACCAGGGTTCGATTCCCTACATGGGCACAAAGTGTGAAGCCCATTTCTGGTGTCTCCTGTCGTGATATTGCTGGGAAATTACTCTAAAGTCATACAGGAGTCGAAATTATACATCAAGATGTTATGACGTAATATTAAGCTAAAATATTGCAGTTGTCCCCAGAGGATACAAGCGATTGAATTTCAAATATATCCATCAGTTATAAAGTTTTCAATTGCTTTTTGTCATATTGAAATGCATTTGTGATGAATGTGATAATTATTGCTTACAGTTTCATCAAAACCATAACTGATCCGTTTCATAGCAACCTTAGTAAAATGTTTGCAAAGTTCATCGATGGATCTTAGTCTCAATTCACACATCGATCACGTTATATTTTAAGAAGATTCATTCAAGGATGCTTAAACATAGCATTTAAGGTTTTTGTTATAAATATGACTGGCTGTGTGGGTGAACAATAACTTCAATAATAACAATAACAATAACAATAACTTCAAAAAGAAATCTGTTGACCAAAGAGCATCAATTACCTTCACTCAGTGGGCGTCCGACTAAAATTGATCACGATCAATAAAAATCAGAAATCAAACTTATGTTCAATATGTCGCATCAGGAGTTTCAGCGTTGTTGGACAGAGCAGCTCAGGAGTGATAAGCTATACTGCCCATTCCAATGACAATGAACACGGTTTCATGTTATGAAGATGACGGAAATAACCCTAGATTGGATACACGGACTATGATTTTAGTCACTTGGCTTGTATGGTGTAACAATTGGAGTCCAATAATTCTTTACTGGCGTGTCCCTGTCATCAAAACGTGGAGATGGGATGTTAATAAATGTGCAACAAAACGTCCCATTATCATAAGGTACGATACTGTCTGGTGAATTCTATTCATCTTGAGTCATTTAACTTTAGGAGTAGCCACGCAACATTTGAAAATATCAGTCGACAACGTGTATTGAAACATAACAGCTTTTAGAATACATCATTACTTCCATAAACAGTTATTTTCAATACTTGTGTCTCTCTCGTCTCAATGTCTTTGAAACATTCCATTTGTGATACATTTTATTATATTTTGTGTTAATGCGATGGTGTGTAAAAACTAATTGCCACACTGTATTAGATATAAAAGTAAGATAAAATAAATATAATATTATAATTATGCATTGTTTGTATCTTTAGCGTTCATTTCGTCTTAAATATCTTTCAGTTCGTAAGTTCAAACCATCGACATATGTGGCCTTCCATGGCAGTCCTACATATGTTTGTTCTCAGGACAAATACACGATTTCACAATATTTCCATTGTCTGTTAAGATTATTTTTCATCCACCGATTGTGGAAAAGATTATCTTCATATACCTCCACTAACTTGTGCAAAGAAAGCAAAGATACGGTAAGTCAAAATAGGCAGCTGCATTGAGTATCAGTATTGGTACTGACGTATCAGAGTTTGAAGTTTCCTTAATGGGTCTACTGCAGAACGGTTGTGAAACTTCAAGCAAATGTTGGACATATTGCCACAACAAGCGTGAGATATGAACAAGGAAGTCTGGATCTGTTGGAATAAAACTCGACACGAAGAGAAAGTTAACTCTTCGAACGTTGAAATCATTCCTTTTGTCATACACACTTGTGGAAGCGAGTGGTGATTGTTTTTCCATTGAATATTTTATCGCATAAACGTTTTTATGCATTTTGCGCAGTAAGAAGCAGGAAACAATTCTTTCTAGCCAAGGTGAAAAAGACTCAAGTCAAGAAAGATTACCCTAATAAGAAAATAATACGGCAGTATTTCGACCAAACTATTTTCCTAATCTCTTTATAGACGACATCCTGTACACCGATGCGTTTAAGTCTGACGGTATGCACAGAACGAGGTTTCTGTTGCTAACAATGCCATGTAAATAGACCAATGTTCCACAGAAATTCCAACGTGATCGGAATATGAGTCGCGCCATCTTTGGCCTTGTTTATGTATTGTCAATGTGATCATCGAGAGTGATCTCCAAACATCGCCCCAGAGTTTCCGTTCTTGGCAATTGAATATCCCCTCTTCCTGTAGAACCGGGATGAGGCTGTTCTTGCGGGACCTGACCTGATCGCTATGTTTGTTCTTCTGAAGAAGGAGGTATTAATCTCTTTGACTGAACTTCTTGCCATCGATGAAGAGGGTTAATGTTATCTAATTGGTCGCGTTTAATGAACGTCCAAGACATCTATTATTAGTTTCCTGAGACGGAACTTTGGGTTAAACTTCATAGTTCTTCTAAATAAATTCTTGACGGCGTCAATGGTTTGTTATTGGCCATCAATAGGTTGATGCTGGGGACAGTTGATGAAGTATTATCGATAATGACTGTTGATACGTTCGGCCCCTCTTCTTTATTCTGTAATACATAATTAAAGTTGCTCATAATGGTGTCCTTTATGTATCAGACTTGAATGTTGATAATCACAGGTACTTGCAAACTAGCAAGTATTCTGAACCGTGTATTTGAGCCATAAAATACTTAACCATTAACATCAAGGAGTATATTCGGAAGACAGCGTGATCTATTGTAATATCAGAGAAATGAAGATAGAAATTATATTTGAACGATATTTCGAAGCAAGCAGTGAAAAATAATCAGCTACTGCATACATTTCAATACCTAGTGCTGTCACTGAATACCTTCATGGAACTGAATGTGTACGATTTGCTTTAAAAGACCAACTCAGTCTATTTCTACGGATGATCGAGATAGATGTTTTCTATCTGACATATCCTACTATAATGATAAACCCGCGAAGATCCGTGATACAATATGGTCTTCACTAACCTTTGCTTGCCATAAAAGGCATACGATTATGATTGTCGTTAGAGACGACCAACGGGATCAGATAGTTAGGCTCGCTGACTTGGTTGACACATGTCATCAATTCCCAGTTGGGCAGATCGATGCTCATGCTACTGATCACTGGATTGTTGATTCAGACTCGATTATTTAAAGACCGATGGAATGTAGCTGGAATATCGCTGAATGCGGCGTAAAACTAAACTCACCCACTACTATAATGATAAACAGTATTCAATTCGCAGTTACAGCTGCGCATGCGTTTGTGAACTGCATCACCATCTCTATGTGAAATAGCAGAGCCTTTCTCAAGCTTATGGAACCCATGTGTTTGGCCATTTTGATCGGCTGGTTCGAGATGATGCTATGTGGTGGTAATTGGTGACGAAGATAATGATACAATCCGAATATTATGTTGCATATGTCTGTAAAACACGTGGCCAAAGGCAGATTATGCAACATCGCTCTACCGAACATTATTGTGCATCATGTGGTTATTGTGTCGTCATATAGTGTTCGCAGCTTCATGGGGAGTATGGAACCTAATATGTCCGTTTGGTTTGGTGGTTTACATTCAGTTTTATCCATGATCATATCACGCACGACCGGGACCCATCTGCCAGGCACATTTCAAACAAATCTCAGCTGCTTATGGGCACAACAATTATTTTGGATTCTGTATGATAGACTTGGGCATGAGAGACTATATTGTCATTGTTCAACACTTGCCTAATTTATGGTGATTCTTTAATACATCCATCGCAATATCAACTTAGAGACATACAATCATCAAAAGTAAACACAAAATACTTACATATGTATGTCAAGACATTTCAACAAATATTTCCTATAGAGATTATCCAGACAAGGTATAAATACCACATTGCCATATTGCTGTAAGTGAAAGATCTGGAGACCCGATAGAGCAACGTTAACGTATCTTTGAACCAGACACCGAGTAGGAAAACATCAGTGGGGTGTTGGGTATGGCTTCTGTCTGGTGGCTGTCCTCACCCCCAGGCTTTGCGGGCCGGCCCACTGACGCCCCTATACAGATCCTCACGTAGAGCCCTCGGCCACAGTAAAAGGTCAGAATGTTTTCATGCCTATTTCAGAAGGAATCTTGTGGCTGCTCTATGCATTACAGAGGATGTTATGTTGCTTGGTTTCTTCGGACTTGTGGAAAGAAGTGTTCTTTAAACAAATATACGTTATGTTTTTATACACCGATATTTGTGTCCGTGTGTCTGTCATTGTATAGCTACATCCGCCCTAAGCTTTTGTCTGTCCGTCCATATGATAAATTGATTTGTTTGCTCCCATAACTATAAGAAGTCTCTGTTGACCGTTGTACGATTCTGATCATATCCCGAATATGTTTTTTTATGAATCACCATCAAATAGTGACGACACCAGGTGATCGTGAACATTGTAATATATCCTGATCCACCGATGGCACACTCACAACTGTGAGTGAGTTTAGTTTTATGCCGCCCTGTAATATTTCAGCTGTCTGTAAATAATCGGTATGTAAATAATGTGTGAACCAAGTCAGAGAGCCTGACCACCTGATCCCGTTAGTCGCCTCTTACGACAAGCATGAGTTACTGAAGGTCAGTTTAGTTTTATGCCGCCCTGTAATATTTCAGCTGTCTGTAAATAATCGGTATGTAAATAATGTGTGAACCAAGTCAGAGAGCCTGACCACCTGATCCCGTTAGTCGCCTCTTACGACAAGCATGAGTTACTGAAGGTCAGTTCTAACCGGGAACCCCCACAACTGAGGAAAACATGCATGAAGCCGCTGCACAACATAAGCCTGTTTACAACGTCTTTCAGAAGTAGTAGATTCAACATGAATTGGGATTATGGATTTTAAAAATGTTTTTACAATAAATATAAAGCTGTTATCCGAGGTTTTCAGTGCTTTTCGTTCCTCCAACCTCTAAATATATATCCAAGACAGGTTAAATGTAAATAGCCATAAAGTAGCATAGTCATTCAATCGATATTTGCATCTGTTTTCTCACCTAATGTCTACTTGTAAATTGGATGTAAGGTGTTTCGTTGTTCTTCTTTATCTTAAAAACTTGTAGTTTTACCAGCAATGTGTAGCATCATCAGTATGTGTAAACTATGCATTTCAGATGACTTGATGTAACAAACACGATGTTGTCATATCTACAACACGTTATGTCCACCAATGTACTTATGGATCCCTTTTTCAATCTGCTTTTGTAGCTTTTACTCGCACAGCTGAACATCATGGCGAGAAATATAACAGGCGCTCCTTTAGCGTGTACGTACTCATCAGTAATCTTGTTCCACGCTTTCGACACTGTCCAGCGTTTGAGACTATCTTAGTCCAATTTTACTGTATCCCACTGAGTCTATCGCTAGTGATGGTCACGGCGTTTTGGTATGAGACGACCAAGGAATCGAACAAGGGACCTCCAGTCTACGGGGTAGAGCGCTCTACCTATCAGGCCACAGCAATCAGTTATGTGATGTGTTTACAGAAAATAAATATAAAGTCTGCAAATGTAAATTAAATTGCCCGAGGTCCATTCATAATTAATGATTTGCGATGACTAAATCCCATGAAGCTCCTCTGGAATTTTTTGGTTGCCGGTAGGTATCGCTCCGAGAACAAAACCAGGTAAGTACCTCCTCAAGAAACAGTCAAGCAAGGAAAGGAACAACGATAGTTGCGATAATTTCATTTTTCGTTCACCAGGAAGCCTCAAAAGGCCTGGTCGAATGGATGTAGGATGAGGCAAAGTCAAGCCTTATTTCCTTACTTGCGAGAATATCGCATTGGGGGCGACGTAATTTGTAAATGCAAACTTTTACTTGGATATTTTTGTTCAGAATGTTAAAGCAACGTCACCTGGTCAAATTGTTAAACAATTGGCTCTCCAGACCGAAGCCGGAGATTCACAATGATAAAAACATTTGAAGTCAAATATACGTGTTCCTACCAGAGTAATAATGGGAGTTTGCCTGAAAGAGCATTAAACAACTGGCATAGAGAAACGGAAAAAATCCGTTAAAAGCTGTCGGTTGTGTGATTCCAACTTTAGACAGTGATGACAACAGATGCTCGTGAAACAAAACTCGTTTCCTGTCCCACCATTAACAAACTGTACAAACACATGCAAAGGCAAGTCATTGGCTGTTCAGTCTTAAAAACAGGGTAACATACAGAACAGTTCAAAAGACTGAACTGCATAGATTATCGTCTTCGTGCTTATACGTCTACCGCTTGTCTACCACAAAACATGCTGAAAGCTTCTGATGGATGTGAACTTCCACATACCCGATCTAATTCTTTATATTAATCTTGATTCAAATCCAGCGTGACATATCTGAAAATGAAGTGAATATCTAAACGGATTTGATTATTCCATTTCGCAAGAAGGATAGAACAGTCGTCTTATGTATGTATGTGTGTGTGTGTGTGTGTGTGTGTGTGTGTGTGTGTGTGTGTGTGTGTGTGTGTGTAAATACGTTTATTCTTATTTTGTTTGGTAAATAATAAGCAATCTGGCATTTTGAAAAAAAAACAACACCCAGAAACTGATTTACAGACTATATACATAAAATCGACACCGAAAATTCAAGGGCGATTCAGTGACTCCTCTGAGCGAAAATCCTACTTTTTTCTCTGAACGATGATTAAATGGTACCATTCTGGATCATGAGGGAAATCATACTTTTGAAATTGAAGTTTCTGTCATTTCAGCTGAAGCTGTATAATTAAAACGGGAATCTATGCCTCCTTTGGGCAAGCCCCTCAAGGAAGCATGTTTATTTCTGGTCATGTAACCACATCGGCAGATCAAAGATGAACATTCATGGGAGGAAACAGATTCTCTAATATTTGCTTCCCTTAGTTTTTACACCGACAAGTCTTGAAGGACGCATTTTACGCTTCCCTGTCGAATTGGATTTTTAAAACCAGATTCTTTGACACATGAACTCACAAAATATTAGTGAGAAAAGAGGAATAAGGCAGAATTCGAGTAAAGGAAAGTATAGGGACAAGTAAATGTGTGAGAAGGAACGTGTAGGAACAAGTAAATGTGTGAGAAGTAAAGTTTAAAGTAAGGTGTGTAAAGAAACGTATTAGGTAAAAGTATGAAATGACGGTTCGGCTTTTTGTGAAAGGCGCGAACATGGTATTTAATGGTATCAGCTGTGTGACGACCTAGTAATGAGCGTGGCAACAAATTACGTCATGATGCTTGACGTTGCTCTTTGACATCACTGGCGTCATGCTTAAATATCTAACAAGTCAAAACAAATTACGTCGTGATACTTGACGTTGCTCTTTGACATCACTGGCGTCATGCTTAAATATCTAACAAGTCAAAACAAATTACGTCGTGATACTTGACGTTGCTCTTTGACATCACTGGCATCATGCTTAAATATCTAACAAGTCAAAACAAATTACGTCGTCATTATTCTTTGCGTAGTACTTTGACGTCACTCCAATCTCTGAAACGTCACAAATAACTTCAAGTTGTACTTTATAGTGAGACGCTTAAATATATACACACATGATCATTCATTGTACAGAATACCTCACAATAGTCTCGAGTATCGTTGGTCATTTGCATGAAACACACAGTGATATGTTCAAACGCTAACATACTGGTTGTGTATCTACGAGTACATCATTCAAGAGAAGACAGAGCAATTGGCGTGTGGGCCATTGTGCAGCTTTCATGAAGTCGAAACAGTTATAACATCAGAATTAAACCTTGCGTACGGTGTTAATAAACTACTTGCCAATTACCTCCTTTCCGACCACTTTACAATATTGATAAACATGCATTAAAGTAGGTGTATGGTATCCCAATAACAAACGGGAGCAACAATACCAGACGTCCTGTTTCGTATATTTGATATAGAAGGTACTGCAATATTGATTTCGTTATTCTTTAATTCATCGTCCACAATACCATGCCATGATTTGTACACTACAGTACTTTCCGGTATCCCATTTGGCAATAAAATACATGTTTATTTCACGTCTAAGTCAGAGTAAATAGTGACATCAACATTCAGGCAAGCAGCTGATCCATACAAACGACGATCAGACCGACAAGCGCCTATCTTTCTAATCCGATCAGTCTGGGATCTCGACATACAAATACTCCCGCTCCTGTTTGCTTTCCTAAAACACTTTATTGCAGACACTGATGATCTATACAACATCATCAATTTCTGATAGCACTCTGAGAGGATTTTGGAATCGATTGATATTTCAATCATGTTGCAAAACCCGAACCAATCGATCTGACCACAAGTGCCAATCAAATCGACACCCTATTTGCATGCTGGTTCCTCCTCCGTGCCCTCAGCGTCGTATAAAGGTAAGGTGTGTGATGGCCAGAGGTTCTCTGTCTTCACAAGTCAGTATCTCCTACACGTGCTCTCTGCTCCAATCCGCCATTATGAAGAGCATACCAAGCATTGTGGTCCCAGTTCTGGTTGTCATGATGGTGGTGGAGTTGGCCATGTCATCACCGTCGGGTCTTAAGAACCATTTTCTTGGAAGTTCTCTCGCAGTGCCCCCACCTAACAAAGTAAGTTGATCATATTTTATTATAGTTATTAAGAATTTATCATTTCAGTTTTAATTCATTTTTCATGTATATGATTCATAACATCCATACCTGCATTCAAGCAGTGATCTCTAACCGAGATATTCTGTTTTACGGTCGTTTGGATAAGGAACTATTAAGGTATGATTATAACAATTGCGTTTATTAATACAATAACATTCTACATAAATATTCCTGTATAAAAGTATGTTTGATGTACCTGGCCGTTGAATATGTACAATATATGCAACCTTCAAGAGCATCTACGTGATGGCTTAGTGGTTCCAGTGATTCCACAAATGTGTACAATATGCCCATTTCTCAAGTCCCTGCCGTGACATTGCTTGAATATGCCTAGCGTCGACGTAAAATTCACGCTCAATCAATCTTCGCACATAAATATGCAAATGTAAGAGCTAAAACGTCTAAAGGTTGCATTTGTTATATAGTATGTAGGATGCAGATCATTTCAGAGTAATATGGCTACCAGCTACACCTTTAGTGGTAAGCTTCTTGGATTTTTTCCATTGGGGACTTGTTGGCCTGGAATAGTGCATGAAACGACGTAAAACCATCCTCGTTCATTGTTATAGGCCAGAGCAAACACACAGACCTATTCTAAACGTTATATCTAGTGTGAGTGGGTGAGTTTAATTTTACGCCGCACTCAGCAGTATTACAGCTATAAGGCGGCGTTATGTCTATTGTATGGTATGAAGTGTAATCTTTACATACACTGATGTCACTCGGAGCAGTTGCTTCTTCCTCTATTTATCGGGACTGTGTGTTAGGCTAGTGGTTCAAGCATTCGCTCGTCACATCGATTGACCGGGTTAGATTCCCAATATGAGTATAAAATGTGAAGCTCATTCCTCGTGTCACCGGGTCGAGATATTAATAAATATTGCTAAACGCAGCGTAAAACCATAATCACTCACTCACCCCTCTATCGACGCTTTGCTAAGAATTTCAGTGGGTTAAATGTTTTGAATTTCTCTGTTATATCCCATATTCTGATCTAAACAAATATTTCTCTCTTCAGCAGAAAACTACATCATGTTGTCATTTCAAAATGCTAAAGAAAATGTCAATTTATATGCATACACGTGTTAATGTACAAGACGAATTTTTCATGACGACACATTGTTATCTTAAAAAGAAATATTTGCAAAGGGAGCTCTCATATAAACAGTTCATGTTATGACATAGTTATGCGTTATGAATATCATGACATATGAATATAAACAC
This sequence comes from Haliotis asinina, assembly GCF_037392515.1. NCBI lineage: Eukaryota > Metazoa > Mollusca > Gastropoda > Lepetellida > Haliotidae > Haliotis > Haliotis asinina. The sequence goes on along the minus strand of NC_090295.1, from coordinate 10,109,320 downwards.
AAGAGAATAACCAGTCTCGACTATCCGACGTAACCAGTGGGTAAAACATAGTGATTAAAATCATCTAAATGAGTCACTAAAATTATTCCTGACTTGTGTAACTCTTTTTCCAGACAGTGAATACATATGAAACATACCATTATTATTTTATTCTGAGAAACATAACTACTAAACCGTACATCATATGGTATAATACACAGCTTCGTTGCTTCGTTAGACCGCCGCTCTCTCCCCGAATCTCAGGACAAGAACTAAATAACGTGTTATGGCGGTTTATATCTCGGCACATGCCTGAAATCTTTTACGTTGTTTACGTAAAGTCTGGTTGATAATACCAGTGTGGTCTCTCTCCATTAATCTCGTCACCACATGACTGAAATATTGTTAAGGTGACGTTAATTTTGATATTTATTACTATATAATGTGTTTGGGCTTTATGTGAATCTCACAAACTGATTTTAGCAAGTCCAAGGTAATATTTCCTTTCGTTGTTTAACGCCATGATGTACTGACTTGAAAGCGAAGGCATATGAAATACAGTCTGATGAAACGCTTACATTTAAAATTTTTCATGGAAATATGGCACAAGGTTGAAACAATTTACATGTCTGACAGAGTGAATATATACTGTTATAGATCTGAAATAAATAATTATTTGGTGATGACTGGAATCGTCATTTGGAATATCAAAGGCATTTTAGAGTATTACGTCATCACATCATTACGTCATCACATCATTACGTCATCACATCATTACGTCATTACACACATTACCACTGACTCGTCCACATGTAAATCCTGGCTGCTGCCTTACATAGTGAAAATTACACGAAAAGCGAAAGAATCCCTAACCAATCAACCAAATTGTCAGATTTCTGCTATCAGAACAACAACGAGTATTTTTACTGACTACCTATATGGAAAATGCGATAATTAGTGTCACTTACTGTGAGACTCCAGTATCTGGCAATATATGTCAAAATTAATGGCGTTCCCTTAAATCGAAATAATCGAAGATTGGTCGCTGTAACGAAACGACCAAGCAATCGGTCACATGGTTTTCTTAACGGAACACAATCAATTTTAGAACTACTGGTTTAGTCTTTTAAACACTTGACGATTGAACGAATCTTTGAGGCTGCCAAGGCCTGAAAATGTGTTTGATTGTTTGAATACTCTCCTCACTAACTGAAAAGTCATAACTGAATATTTAGTAAAAGCTCCAGGACGTTTGTGGTCATGATATATTAGTCATCACTTTAAAGTATCAAGTTGCATCATGTTATACATATCTGCAAAAACAACCTGGACTGGAAAATCTGAAAAATAACGCTAACCAATTATTTCGATGACTGATCAGTTATGATGTACCAATCATCAGTTACGAGGTTTTAACCAGTTCAGAACACAAAGCATAATACAGTTACCTGTACTACAGTACATTCCAAAACAATGTATTTGCTAATAATCTACCTTCTATTTGGCCACAGAAGCGGTGGGGAGGTTTAAGCGTTCGCTAGACACGCCAGAGACCCAGGTTTGATTCCCACATGGGTACAATGTGTGAAGCCCATTTCTGTTGTCCCCCACCGTGATATTGCTGAACTATTGCTCAAAGCGGCGTAAAACTAAACTCTATCACTCATTTGGTGATACAATTGTGTTTAGGTTCTCTGCAGTGTCTGTGTATTATCTCCAGATTGTTAAGTGTGGCGTAAAAGAAGAGACCAGCAAAGGAAATACAGCGGTGTTTCAATATCATTGGCCTCACGTTAGTTTGTTCCAGTTTTACTTGCTTATGTTGCACGCTATACTCAGAGTCATTCCAGCCGTCTGGCGGCTGTCTGTAACTACCTCAGTTTGGATCAGACACTCCAGTATTTACAATGTATGCATTACTCAAATTTAACAAAATGACATGCATCCGCCAAGTCAATAAGCCCAACCACCCTAATCTTTAGTCACCTTTCAAGACAAGCGAAGGTTGCTGAAGATCTGTTCTAACGATGATATTCAAGGGACTCATCTGCACGTGTATCATTACAGTGTTAAGTGTCGATTTCTAAATTGAAACCAAAAATTAACCCAGAAATAAGCACGCGAAAGTGCAGTGCTGAAACAGCGATCAACGACATGTTACACATGATTACACGATGCCATTTAGAAAGTGGTCAAATGCAACATATGTCATATTTGGGATTTCAGTTTCTTAGTAAAGTACAAATTCTAGTACTTATTTGGTCGAGTCCCATCCGGGATTCGAACCCGCACCTTCAGAGTCAGGCACCTAATCGCCAGCACACAAAGTCAGCCGCCTAGCCCGCTCAGCCACCGCGACTTCTGGCTGAGCGGGCTAGGCGGCTGACTTTGTGTGCTGGCGATTAGGTGATTAGGCAGCATGTCAAGCAATTTAATTGGTTTCTAATATTATGATGTCTTCGATAATAATTAGGACATGTGTGTTTCGTGATTCTTTTCAAAATTAATTGTAAACACCACCTTGACAGAAACTTCTGTAAGAACTGATTAAACACCATTCATCATTTGGATTAAGATATGTTGAAGATCAACTATAAATAAATAACATCCGGGATGCTATAGCGTGTTAAAAGCGAATCACTGACATCAGGATGCTGCACGTGTTACCCAGACAGTCGTGTCTTGTAAGGTAAACAAAACACTTCCGTTTTCAAGTTAATAAATTAATAAAAAATTATTTGAGTTTGGTAAACAGTGTGCTTGCAAATACATCTGAATAAAATCATCATCTGAGGTAATCTCCATTTCTGCGGTATAATAGGCCTTCAGCAACTCATGCTTGCCACAAGAGGCCACTATGCTTGTCGTAACAGGCAACTAACGGGATCGGGTGGTCAGACTAGCTTGCTTGGCGGACACATGTCATCCGTTCCCCATCGCGCCTGTCGATGCTCTTGATCACTGGATTGTCTGGTCCAGACTCAATAATGTACATACCGAAGCCATATAGCTGGAATATTGCTGAGTGCGGCGTAAAACGTAACTCACTCACTCCAGAGGTTGTAGGATGGAACGTACGTTATTGTGGATAATCATTTGTTTGCGCTTCATTTGTAGGTGTTGACATGCGCCTTTGCTTCTCTAACAAAATAGTTAATAAATTCAGAGGTAGTTAGTGAAGACCAATTCTAATCCGGATCTTCGCGGGTCCTAAAAAGAACGGGTAGAGTACTAACCTAGAAACATAATCGGAGTGAACAGTACTTCGAACCCAGAATCACAAGTTCATGGCGAGTTCGAAGAGTATATCTCCGACCTACAGTACCTTGGGCAACTGGGCCTAGACTTTTGAAGCTCTCCTAGCGCTAAGATAGTCGCAAGTGCAATACTTTAGCTTACGACTATGTTAGCGCTAAGAGAGCTTCAGACGTCTAGGCCCTGATCCCTCAATATCCCACGTTCGCCCATTACGCTAACGTTTGGGTTCGATTCCCGCATGGATACTGTACATGATGACCATATCTGATGTCCCCTGACGTTTGTACAAACATGTTAGATATGCTGCTAAAGCTGTAAAAATATATTCATCCACGCAGTGATTTCACATACCCCCTCGCTATATACAGATATGAGGGAAAGGTAAGCATTTATGGATCAATATTTATAGATACTCCTAAAGGAAATGCGTATTGAAATATTCTTTGCTTTTTCAACAATTCACAACAAAAAACAAGGATCTAAATTATTGTATTCAACATGTTTATGCCCTATTTTCAAAGAACATTGATGATCAACAGTTCCATGTGTGCCAATTCAAGGGACTTGAAACTTTGCATATATTTGAATTTAAGTTTTTACAACCGAAAAAGAATTATTTGAAATGAACTGCTTCTGACCATGTTTCCAATAATTATACCGTTGGCATTTTAAAACAAAGCCTGAATCGATGAAAACCGGCTGCACATCGAATAAGTAAACACAAGGAGAAGAGGGCCAACAAGAGATCAAGGCTCCATGTCCCTTTGAAAAGTATTGTGTTAGGATGGCATGAGGCTCTGTGAGGCCAACAGAGGATTGCCAATAGAGGCTGGAACAGCTGGCAGTGTGGCAGTCTTTGAGGTAGACTGTGGTTCAATGCTCAGTTCATGACTTGCTGTGTTGGGCTGTATTTCGTTCGCGATTTGAATGTAGGTGTTAAAAAAGAACAGCTGAGAGCAAACTGACACGTTTTCTTGAGGGTTCTAAATGAAAATGTCAGCAAAAATTTCATTTTCGAATTAGTATGATTCCCCAACATTGATAGGGTATCATGTTCGTAATCTTTTTCTTATGGTGCCTTGGGAGAAATGTATTTCAAGCTCGGGAGGTCAGACGAAATAGCAAGGTTATGTTAATAATCACCCCCGATTTCACGGGTCTGGTTTTTGCAGATATATGAAATACACGCGTGGCATCACTTGACCTTTTCTCCTAGATGAAGCTGAAACTCTGTAATTTAATAAAATACTGTTCAACGTTTTGAAGGTAAAATTCTACCCATGCTACGGCGTTGACTTGTTCACCTGAGATGACAATGTCATTGAAATTGGTTGGAGGGAACCACACCAGCTCTTTGATATGGACAAGAACCTCCCCCGTGTATTTCATCTTAGGAACTTGTATTGCTCTGCCACTGATCGAGTTTGCCCAAAATGTTTCCTGACTACCCTGATGTTGGAAATGACGCTGAATTTCAAACATCATTACTACCAAGGGCTACACGGTGTTAGCTATCAGGGGTTACTGACCTCATCATCACGTAAATGAACCTCCACTGTTTCACCGACGGGGCGGACGCTTCTGCTGTTTTGATTGACATGTACATGTAGATGAGTCGTGCAGGTTCACACCGACACCAATCGATTTCAGTGATGAGGTGTCATTACTGCCTGTCTGTCAGATCATCTTCCTCAGTCCGGGCACTGTTGTATTGGACAGAACAGATGTTTTATTAAAGTCTCACAAATGTTTACCGATAATAAAATACATTTTATGAGCTATCCCTCATGCCATCATGCCATCCAGTTTTGGTCTAAAACCCATGACTGCCTTGTCCTGATATGAACACCGGGTGTTTGTCATGACATGGGCAGGGTAGGTACACTGTATGGGAGCCAGAGATGAATTTACAATTCACAAAATAAGAATTGTATGTATTATCAAGGTTCTAAGGCATATTTGAATGAATGAATGAATGAATGAATGAATGAATGAATGAATGAATGAAGAGAATATCCCAGCTTTTTAATAAAGTTCATACTAAGAACGGTAAATCTAATTCAGCAAGTATTTGTTACCAATATTCGTTGGAAAAATACGATAACCGGTGGGCCATGCTGAATGGTGTATTCATGATTTAAGACAATGACAGCCACAAAGCAGTCATCGGCAACGTAAAGATAAATAATTAAAAATGACGTCTTTCAAAACAATCACGATCAAAGTAAGACAGGATTTTTATACAGTTTTGTTATTTAAGGCCACACTAAGCAACAGCGCCATATAAATAATCATGTCTAATGATTGATATCATGAGCAAAGATCTACACCGACGGATTATGCAAACACGAGCAACCAATACACAGAGTCTGATTCATTCACTTGCTCTAATCCAGAATGTTTTGTACTTTGGAGGAAGCGACTCAAGCCCCCAGTTACTCATTCCTCCCATACAAGAGCAATCACACCTTTAAAATATTTGTTATTTAACTACTGCAGTTTTAGCCCCACGAAATTACAAAAACAGCATCGTATGAAAACATCAACAAGATTTCCCCTTAATTGCTGATTGATTATTTACAAACATTATAAGTGGGACCTGTAATTCAATTAAATCCAATTAGGGGCAGATTCGATCCTCCACTTATTGATAGACACTTCAATGTCAAATTTTCACATCCCCGGCCCTCCAGTTTGAAATGATAAAACTAACTGCGTAATGGTAAAAAAAATCCTAATTATCTCCCCTGGTAATGAAAGTCTTCAGGAAATATTGCGCCTCTCCTGCTATTTGTCGATCAACACGAAGTTAAACACTGCGTAAGGAGATCCCTTCTCCAAGTGTTGCGTGTTTAATTTGCAAGGGCCATCTTTCAAGCACGCACAGTATGGTTCATTTTGACCCAAATCCGCCTATGGCAATAACTGGATAAACTATATCACAGTCTGTGTAATCAGGTGTGGTACGGGTTCGATTCCTGTTTTTATTAACCCCGATACATCATTAACAAAATGGGTAATTAATTTGTGGCGATCGACCTAAAAGGGTGACATTGTGGTTTTAGTGAAAATCAAATTGAATTCCATTGATGCTCTGCTTTAATAAATGGATACAAACAGAGTGTATTGATTAGAAGTCACTTGAAATATTATCTAAAGGATTGAAATCGAATGTCGTTAGTTTTTGTAGCTCTTTGCCATAATGTTTTCTTCACACGTAACCGATAAGTACGAAACCTTAATGCTGCCATTTTTGCAATATCACATATATTTTTTTCAGCGAAAGTTCTCGTTGCTTCCAATATTGTTCCGTCACTTCGATTGTTTTCTCGTTACTTCGATCATTTTCTGGTTGCTTCGAATATTTTCTCGTTGCTTCGAATATTTTCTTGGTGCTTCAAGTTTCTCTCAAGAACTTGAAAGGTCGAGTATTACTCGTTACTTCCAATATTTTCTCCATACTTCATTTACATTTTCGGTACTTCCATTCTTTTTTCTTTGCTGCAAATATTTTGTTTCGTTGTTTCAATTCTTTCAAAAACTGGAAACTTCAAGTATTTACTCGTAGCTTCAAGTTTCAAGAACTTCAAATTTCAAGTATTTACTCGTTGCTACGAATATTTACTCATTCCTTCAAGTTCATGTATGAAAGCTGAAGGGATATATAACGACAACTGTCGCTGAAAAATATTTGATGCTGCAAAGGTAGCTTTTCGCCCATGTTTCTTTACTCCAAGAGGGGGCGGTATGGTAACCTGCTAGCCAGTGCAGTTGCCCGACAAGGCAAAGTCCCGGGTTCGATTCCAAACATGAAGTCTATTCCTGATATGCCCCGGTGTGATTCGGTCTGAACATTTTCAAAATCATACTCAATAAAAACATCGTAGTGAACGTGTGCTACTATAACCATCAACTGAACAAGCTAATGAAGGTGGACATGCTAAATACGATCCAAGCATAATAGTACTAGAAAAGATCCAGGTTGTCGGTATGCGATGATACAACCATATACACCAAAACATACTGCCATAAGATACCCGGTGTCCCACTTAATTGGTCGCCACCAAGCCGTCAAACATTAAGATCCATGACCCAATGCCACGAGATAGTGAAAATACACAAAAGTACGAGTATCTTCCGAAACAGCCGTTACTCGACGTAAAATGCAAAATAGTAACGAAATGTACGTGAGCATATCTGTAAAAATAAATGAGGACATCAGGGGTTCACGAGCAACGTAGGACATCCGGTCCCAGCAGTCGCCACACACACAGAAATTCCAATATATGAGCTAGTTTTGACGTAATACAGTTATAGCCCGTTGGGGTGCAAATGAGAACCATGAATGTTTAAATATCCCGAAGTCGGAATACGTCCACAAAACATAAATAAGGCGCATGGTCCTGAAACCTCTTGACCCAACAGGATCTGAAATCTGACGTTTTATGACCGATCGCGGAAAAAGTTATTTAATGGCTGTAGGAACAGCAACAGCAGCGTTTACACAACTTGAATTTGTCAGTTGGCCATGAGGGCCTGTTACAGCCTGCAGGGTTTGAAATCTACAGGCCCTGAATAGAAACAAAACAGACAACACTGTACACAGTTTCACACTGTTTCTACAATATCCATTAGCGAAGCACATGGCATAGATTTGTTTATTTGCTAAAGCCTGGTGCTGACATTCCTATGCGCAAAGCGGTGAACCATGGCTTACCAAGGGGGTGGGTGCAGTGCAAAACATTAATTTGTGCTCTTTAGTCATTTGCAAAGGTGTGTGTGTGTGGAGGGGGGGGGGGGGGGAGAGGAGGAGGGTCGAACCCCCTGATATTCATCCCAACCCAACCCACCCCCCTTGAATATGGTTCGTAAATGAATAACTGTGGCAACACATGCTTTCGCAAGCGGACAAACAGAAAGAATGGGTCCCCAAAAGCCATACAACAGTTGCTTTCGTCAACATTCTTCGTTTGTGCCTCTCAGGTTTTTTTTCTTGTTTCAGCAAGTGTCCCGTGAACTGGAGATGGCCAACGCCCTGCTGCAGCGGTTGCTGGACGTAGCCTACGAGACTGCACGTGACTGGGGTGTCCAGGAACACGAGCTAAAGGAGGTCCAGAGAAAGCGCAACATCATCCAGGCCTGCTACTTCCAGGCCATCACGTGTTACTAAGGGATACCCTGATTGGTCCTTCTCGACAACAGTGTATAATACGTCATCAGTTTGTGTGCACTTGAGGACGATGTGTGTACGTCATCAGTTTCCTTAGACTTGCTTCTGGTAGAGAGATGCCCTTGATCTATTTCGTATTTCACAAGTAGCATATACGGTCCACCTTTAGCCTAAATACAATTTAAACCGAAAAGTCTTATATTCACTGTACATATAGTACAACTTAATTTAAACTTTATTTGTCAACACGTTTTGTTAATGATAACTACAAGTCATCACAATTTACGTAGTTACGACACTCTTCTGATATGTTTAAAATGCTCTATCATCATATTTATTTCTATTAAATAAAAGTCTATTTACTGTTCTTCATTGTCTCAGATTGTTGTTCAAATCATGGCTAATTGCCCCTGATCAACACCGACGACATTGTCAACACAAATGATGAATATTGTGTGTGATGCCCGGTACAATTTGCCTTTGAGGGGAAACTGTTTAAAAAGACAGTCATTCGTGTTTGGATTTCGTTTGCGTATTAGATGTCAGATAGAAAGATTGTTCGTCTCGAAGAGAGAGTCTGCAATTATCCAGTTACTTATAGCATTAAAATTGAACAGAAAGAAAAATATAAAAATTTTATTCAAAAGAATTGTTATTTGTCAAAGATGTTTTACTGTTAACTATAAAGGATGTTTTACTGTAAACTATAAATCTTAAGTTCAAAAATTTCGGCAGTGAAATTTCAATATAATTTATATTATTTGACATTATTTGATCATAATTTATTTCAGTACCTTTCCATGTTTACTGATAGACAATTGATTCTTAAAAATATATTAATCTTCCTGTCATTGTTGTATCAGGGCATGGTTTATGCCCGCCACATCAGTTTAAGTAAATCACATACAATTAAGTAATGTTCGCACATTTTCGAAATTCCCATATATTTTAATCTTCGAGCATTCCAGTAGTTGAATTTTTAAAGCATGGTCTTGTGGGTTCATATTTGAATCAGTCTGACATATTTTGCGTCCGACCCAAAAATTCGACTCGACTCTCAGATATTTCATATTTCTCTTTTTTTACACGTAGGAAAGGCGTAAATTTCCACAGAAATCAAAGGTATTATGTGGCCAAAGGTTACTTAATTCAGTAAAATTACATCTTAAGCATCCATTCTTTTGAGGATGGCTTAATAAATTAATGAGATTATCACCCTTATGTTACTACCCAATACTGTTACTATTCCTATGGTGTTTTTTGAAACGGAACAACGGCCGGGTACAAAATCTCTGTTTCCCAGATGAGACACGACACGAGGGCGTGCTGACCACTACTGCTCACATGGTCCAGTAGCAATGAACAGGCTAAGATTTACCACTACCGGAAGTCTTGGAGAGTTGAGGAACTGCTTCGTGGAACCATGTTGTAATGGTTCTGGTAGTCCAGATGAGTAATTGGCCTGAAAGTACAGGGCCTGTGAGTCGGTAACGGTACTTTGCGAGACTTTTATATACTGAACAGTAAAAGAAATGCAACTCTTTTTGTAAAGTTTCTAAATATAAGAGAAACATGAATGCTTACTTTTAGGAGATTTCATTTTTTTCGAAAAATGCCTTTCTTCTGCTGTTCGGTATACTACTGGTGACAAACAACGTTATGTGACAATGCTCATAGCACTGTTACAAGGCTATTCATGCATACTTGACACACGCTGTATTTATCTTTATCTGTCTGAAAAAAAACTATTACACGCAATATGCTAATGAAACACATGGACTACATTGTATGATTAGCACGTGCATATCTGTCTTGGCCCAGTCGAGTGAAGTCATGATATGCTGTCTCGCTGCGCTGGAACTGATTCTTACTTATATTCTTATCACCCGACGTTGCCGGAAGTACAGGTTTCCGAAAGTACGATTCGGTTAAAGGCAGTTCTTTGAGATAAGACGGTAAGCTTATATACCGAATATAGAATTGTTTGGATTAACACAGGGAATTATCAGTTTTATCAATGTCAAGACTGTGAGATATATGGAGACTCAGATGAGATTCGAACGCGGCGTAACACGTTAACCACTTGACCACGCTTTTGTGTCAATATATTTCCAGAGACAGATAAGAATATTCACATATAAAAAGCGGGGGTATATACTTCAGCAATCCCACGGCGGGGGACACAGAAATGGGCTTCACACATTGTAGCATGGAGAGGAATCAAACACGGGTCTTCGGTGTGACGACCGAAAGCTTTAACCACAAGGCTAAGAAATGGCTTTGAAACACACACGTCTTCCGTCTTCGACGTTTGAAACCAGCGTTTATAAAACCGAGCGATGGAGTATCCTAGTGGTTAAAGCGCTCGCTCGTCACGCCAAAGGTCTCCCTGGTGTCCCCCTCCGTGATATTGCTGAAATATTGCTAAAAGCGGCGTAAAACTAAACTCACTCACAAGTTACGGAGCCAACGTTATCGGGATTACTATCCTATCCGATTACTTGGTGTGTGCGAATGTGTCACTGACGAAAGGATTATTAATAATAATGGTAACAGTAGTCGAACTAGTGTCGGATTGATTCTTTGTTGAAGATTGTTATTTCAGATTAACATTTAACACAACGGTAGCCGATCTGTATATACTTTTTACATCCGATCGCCACGGTCGACTGATGTAGTTATATGTATGATCTTTGGGAAAAGATAATGAATTAAGAAACACTTAAGTCAAACTCACTAAGTAATATACAGACATATTAGATATGGACGGGCGAAAACCATGTCAGTTATCACAATATCTACGGTAAGCGAGGTGTCGGACAAATCTCGACTGAATCATATACAGAAGGAATGGGTTTCACGCAATGATTCAATGCTGTCACGTATACATGCTCTCTTCTTCCTCTGTTAAGGTATGGTTTGGCTGGGTCACTTTATCTCAGAGTGGATATTAGAACATGCACGGTAACCTGGGGGTAAATCGCCCATTATTTGCTAACGTAACTCGCCAAAGACCAGCTAATGACAGGGAATGAGATACGTGCTGGTGGTTCAAGTACATCGCTATGCTCAGTGTGCCAAGCTTACTGAGACACATTAACATTGATTGTTGGGAGGGCGGGATAACAGAGACTTCAATGACTTAAGAACTTTTATTAATGTTCGTTAAAAGTTTAGTCTAGCACAGCGCTGTTATGGTCTTGTAGGGCACTGGAAATGACCTGGGTCTGTTATGGAAGGCTGTATGAGTGTTATGGCTGTTCAAAGGTGTTCACTCGTCACGCCGAAGGCCCGGGTTCGATTCCCCTGGCGGTACAATGTGTGAAGCACATTTCTAGCGTCCCCCGCCGTGATAATGCTGGAATATTGCTAAAAGTGGTGTAAAATTAAAGTCAATCACTGTTTAACAATTGAGAAGATAGTATCTCAGTGAGATATCTGAAAACAACACGGCATGAGTACCGACTCGTAGAAGCAAATACTTGTTACGTGAATAATCGTAAACACAGCGGTAAGCCCATTTCATAAAACCTAATGTTTTCCGAAGCTCACAATTGGGAAGTTCCTTTACATCTGGGGCGGTGGGGTAGCGTAGTGGTTAAAGCGTTCGCTCATGACGCCGGAGACCCAGGTGCAGTGTGTGAAGCCCATTTCTGGTGTCCCCTGCCGTGAAATCGATAAAAACTAAACTCACTCACTCACTCTTTGACATTTAAACTTGGTTCATAGTCTTTCCTGGTTCTGTGATCAAGACATTCATACAAAAAAGGATGTATTTCCATTTGTTTGTACTGGGGTCGAGCACACATTAACATTGTGACGCTAACAATTATAATTTACAATATGCATTAACAGTGAGAGTCCGAGATACATGGGTTTTTTTTATTATTTTACGGTATATGCAACAACCCGAGACAGATCGAGTCTGACTTGGACCATTTGAGTCACCACAATACAGGAGCCAATTAATATGTAATAGTTGCCGGAATAACTGTAAACAAAGACCATTTTCATCCCTGTATCATATTTTCCATCAAAACTTTGGAGTCACTGAAAACACTCAGTATATTTTATGAACAACATGGTCACATCGAAAAGTGATTTCTCCCCCAAACTTGAGGGAACCAACGGCAAACTTTATGCAGATGAATTGCACGAATTGATCCATGAGTATCACGCATCAAATTGCTGGGAAGCATGTGCAAATATCGTGCATGTGAACGGCTGCGTTTGGGTGTAAAGTTTGTTAAGAATTCGTCAATTTGTTTTTATTTTATCATTTAATAATCTAATGGCAATAACCTTTTCAACGTTACGAATTTGTTTACAATATACCAGTTCATGTGTACAATGTGCTTTTAAACAGTATGGAATGATTTACCAAATATTATCTGTTGCATTTACATGATGTAATTGGTTCTATTGAGTCAAAAAATTTGATGGGAATTAAATTAATATATTTCACTCAAATGTATATGAAACTACATGATACAGTGTTTATCAGATATAACTTGATTCAAAGACAAACTGCTATGCTCTTGTTTGAAGACATTTGTTTGACAAGTGACATTGTTCCAGCTTCACTTCAGTCGTATACGTTACTGAGCATCCCGTACTAATATCACCCACACAGATGTAATCTATCTCAATAGAGCAATTTCAAAAATGAAGTACGAATCACTTTCACCACAGGACCTGTTCAACGATGACGAAACTGGCAGCATTCTTATTGCTGAAAGCATCTTGTTGACATTACTAATGAAATAGCCGACGTCCTGTGGACAATGGAACTGCAATCACATCAGCTTGCAGAGCATGAGGGTCAAAGTGACCAGTCGAACAATGATCTCAACATTTTTGCATGATTAAGAAGATTGCCTTACCAGCCATGATAGGTGGATCGGGTGGTCAGATTCTTTCACTTCCCAAGCAAAGCATTCTCTTAAATCATCTGAATAACATTCTCAATATATATACGTTTAAAACTAGAGAAACAAATATGCACAAAAACATATCTAGCAAATTTATAACATTGAAACTTATATTTAAGGCCCTGGCAATGCCACAATAAGAAAACAAATGGCCATCATTGATGCCAACACTTACAGCCTTACAAACTAATACACGCAGCTACCGACACTCCCCCTTCCCTGTGTTCTTCCCTCCCGTGCCGTCTACTCTTTCCCCCTCTCAAGTCTTGCTCTTCCTATTTCCTCACTTCTAGTACTTAGCGTACATTTACTCTAATTTCCCATAATGCAATAAAGCAAATGTTGTACATTTTTGTGGTTATTACTTCCATATCCGGTAGCACCATAAAATGGTAATTGTGTAGTTTACTGTGTGTGTGTCTGTGTGTCTGTGTCTGTCTGTGTGTCTGTGTCTGTCTGTGTGTCTGTGTCTGTCTGTGTGTCTGTGTCTGTGTGCGTGTCTGTCTGAGTGTGTGTGTCTGTGCGTATGCCGTGGGGGTGGGGTCAACAGCAATGGAAGGCACACATCATACCCGTGCTAGAAATCGAAAACGGGTCCACCAATCCGTACCTGCATGTTAACATTTTCATAATATACCCCAAAAAGAAACGCATGTGTGATACTGGCATGTGGATTGTCACATATAGTTTCATAAATTGCCATGATAATGCTCTTTAGTGTATATGGAGTGAATGCAGAGCGCAAAACGCATCTTTATAAACTATAATGCTCATTTGCGCTCGAAAGTGGAAACGCAACATGCACACGCAGTGCTGAGTAATAATGAGCAGGGACACTGCCTACATAAATGTGTCTTGCTTTCAGGCATTTCCAAGTTTAGCTAAATAGAATTGGTAAATAATATTGACATCCGCTGTAAATCGAAACAGTGGTATTGGAGACTAGGGATTCTCAGTCTAACGGTCACCTCAGTGTTGAGAGAGTGCCATCAGTTGTTAAAGGTCACATGCAACCAAAAAATCAAACATAATTAAAACACATTTTTCACTTATTCATGTCACATAATATACATTGCTGCTTTTAAAAAACAAATATACACAATTATAAGCATACAATAGCGATTCAATAGTGCAATATTTTGTACTTGGGCTTACTTCCCCCGAGACGAAGCCCTCGGGAGACCGAACCCAGTCATAGCGGGTGGATATGCACTCAAGTGCAACGACGGCTTCCGATTGGCTGTTTCATTTGCTGATATGCTGAGGGTTCATTGTGTGTACAGAAAGATGTTGTGTGTACAGATCTGTTTGATGGGCATTTTAGAAGTATAGCTTGTCACAAGAAAGTAAGATTCTTTATGGATAACAACTTCTTTTTGTGTACTTGATGCGTCATTTCAATATGGATTCATATACTGTTGTCAAACAAAATCATATGCACGAAAAGAAGTCGTTATCCATGAAGACTGTGTATAGAGATGTTAGGTTTTGAAAATGCATGTTCTCTGAATTTGCGCTCGATCCAATAAAAATCATGTCAGTAGAGATGGTAGACTACTGCATGGCTGGAATCTGTCATTCAAGTACAAAGCAGGACTTGAAACTGACAAGAGTTTGAACCAGTTTCCGTCAGATCCAGTCATCCGAAAAAAATGAATGTAGTTTGTTTGCAACCCACAGATATAAAAAATGCCATGTGTATCACACGTGCCTAATTACATAATGTGGCAGACATGGGACTCGGGTGCACGAGTCATAAATCAACTTATTTTCTTTATGTCGTATAGTCTGATAGGTGTTAAGTTCAAATTGCACCTTCATTAAATTGGTTAATGACTGAAGCTGTGTATTGCATGTTGTCTTTAGCAGACAGGCAGGCAGACATATAGGTGTGAATAAACCAGATACTGAGCTTTCAGAGACTGCTTACCACAATCAACAAGTTGTTTTACGTAACGAGTAGATTATTTAGTTGTTTGTGTACATAACCAAGATTAGACTACTGCTCACGACCTCAGACGCTGGGCATGCATACTGTTTCAAGCTCCGCGAACCTATTCACTGCGCATGCGTTATGGACGCAGCGCAGCACAGCTGTTGAAACCAGTTTTCCCCCCAGCGCTGGGGGGAATTTAGTGAAACGTTTGAACTCCGATTTCGCGGGGGGTTTTTTCATCGCGTTTTTTTCAACTTTATAGGTTGAATTGGCATTTTTTATGATGTGTTTCGGTAAGTACATACCGAAAGGTACCAGAATCTGCAAAGTTGTGTTTTACGTTGCATGTGACCTTTAAGGGACAAAACAAAGGAACCAACTCCACACTTGATTGGTCATGCTGTGGCAGACCATTGTCACGCTGTACAGGTACACGCGGGTAATTTGCTGATTAGGACTGTCAGCTGGAATTGTAAGTAGAGTTCCTTTGAGAATCGTGTCGGTTGAAACTATTCGTAGTCAGCTACGCGAGGCCCTGAGCTGCGACGACTACACCGACGTCAACGGGTTCGAAGGCGCAACAGCCTTTGAGTCAAGAATTTGCAAAACGGGCGACGTTTTCATATTAATGACGTAACACGGTTACGGGTGCAGTGCCGTGACCGAAGACATTGTCACTACCGACACTGACATTAACGAAAGCCCAGATCTATATCTCCTGGGTTGACCGATATGGTGGTGTGAGTGTCATTGTGAGTATGGCCTCCACGCAGAGATCTAACCTTGTGCGCCTTCAGGGTAAATTAACTGCCATTGGGAACAGAGACGCAATCCTATGGATTCACGTGGTTTCTATCACTGACCGCCAGGGGAAGTTGTTCAAAGAAGATAACGCTGGGCCTCTCACACACGACATAATTCAACAGCACATTACTGTGCTTCCTATCGACGTCAACCAGCCCCCCTGAACTCTAGATCTGCTGTTGCACGCCACGTTTGGAAAGAATTCCTCATATCAAGACTTCTAAGTCCATACCTGGACAGTTAAGAGCGGTTTAGGGGCTCATAGTGGCCACAACATCTACTTCAGACAATGCCCTCTTTGGAACGGATGTTCTTAACCATTGACCTGTACATTGTCTTGTAGACGTATCTGACACTTTTTTATATTGTTAACCATACTTAAAGGTCACATGCAACCAAAAAATCAAGCATAATTAAAACACATTTATCACTTATTCATGACATATAATATACATTGCTGCTTTTGAAAAAACAAATGAACACAATTATAAGCGTACAATCGCGATTCAAAAGTGCAATATTTTGTACTTGGGCTTACTTCCCCCGAAACGAAGCCCTCGGGAGACCGAACCCAGTCATAGCGGGTGGATATGCACTCAAGTGCAACGGCGGCTTCCGATTGGCTGTTTCATTTGTTGATATGCTGAGGGTTCATTGTGTGTACAGAAAGATGATCTGTTTGATGGGCATTTTAGAAGTATAGCCAGTCACAAGAAAGTAAGATTCTTTATGGATAACAACT